>NC_056739.1:1186383739-1186440494 GCF_019279795.1 Protopterus annectens
GGTGCCTGAAGCAGAAGCTGTTCGCAAGTGCCGGTCGGTTAGATCCAGAGATTTCAGCTACCGAAGACTTCGAAAAAAGCCAAGTACCCCGTTGGGGACTCTTTCTTGCCTCAGCCGATGTCAGACAAAGTAAATAATTGTTTAACTTGTGGGAAACAAATACCTCATAAGGATTTCCATTCTTACTGCCTTCCTTGCTTAGGCCCAGACCACGATGAATCAGCTTGTTTAGCCTGTGCCTCCTTCAACCAACGGACTCTTAGACGTCGGTCGGAGTTTGCAGAAGAATTTTTCGGAACCGCTTTTGCATATAAAATGCCATCGGAGACTCCAACTACGCATATGGCCAAAAAACGCAGGGAAAAGGACCGACACTCGCGGCCCGCAGTTTTGGCTGAAACCACGGTTATGCCTACCACGAGCGTCTCTGTTTTGGCTGAAACAGAGTCCTCGGTTCTTACTATGACCAAAACCATACCTCCAACAACCGAGGCCAGAGAGGCCCCGGCTGAGTCGGCTTCAGAAATCGCTACCGAAGCTAGCGCTCAAGAATTGTCCGACACCATTCCATTGGACATTTCTACACCTGCACGTGGGGCAGCTAGGCCCCCACCTTCTATGTCTATTAAGGCCTTCTCCAGGGCTAAAGCTGCCAAACTTTCAAAAGCTTTACCTGCCAAATCTACTTCACAGAGGCCTTCCTCAAGTTCTCAGATTCTCAGTCTTGCTGAGGACCTTGTATCCTTAATTAGGGGTTCCCAACCTCACCCAGACAGGGCCTCCCAACCTCCACCTGACAAAAGGCCTAGGACTGAACCCTCTGAACCTCTCTCCTCGGATTACTCCACGGATGGATCTGATTTGTCAGACCATCAGGAAGGGGCCTATTCGCCTTATGAGGATTCAGATGCGGAAGACTCTATTCCTTCGGCCTCCCCTCCTGAAGAATTTTCCTTTGGGGAGACTTTGCACTCAATGAGGGAACACTTTCAATGGCAGGGTCAGGATTTTTCTGATTCTAGAAAAAGATTAAGGACATTTTTACATTTGCCCCAGCATAGGCCCTTAGCCATACCACCAGTGCTAACTGTAATTGATGATGTGTATAATGATGTCAGTTCTGCACCTGATTCTCCTCCCCTGGCCCCTGCCAAACCTGACCGATATTACAGGGTCCCAGATTCTCACTTCCACCTGTATAAAGCCCATGCTGCAGACCCAGAAACCATTTCTCAGGGCCCAAAAGGTGTTGCAGCTGCCACTGCCAAAAATCCCCTACCCTCTGAAAGAAAGTCTAGAGCATTAGAGAGATGGGGTAAAAAGGTTTATACATCTGCTACTCTTTCTGCCAGGGCATTAAACTGTCAATTCCATATGATACAGTACCAAGAATATTTGTTGGATCAGCTGAATAAAAAGCTTTCTTCTACTGAACCTTTAGACTGTAAATCCCTTCAGGATTTGGTACACAACTCTCAGCAGGTCAGTAATCATTTCTTAAAATGTGGCTATGATGCACTGGAGGCTTCATTTAGATCAGCTATGACTGGGGCAGTAATTCGTAGGCATGCCTGGCTAAAAGAGCAATCCTTGCCAGACCATGTCAAGGCTAAACTCCTAGATGCTCCAATGGAGAAACAAAGTTTATTTGGCTCCCCTGCACAGGAGATTCTAAAGAAAGTGGAAGAAAAAGCAAAATCTGTGCAAACAGTAAAGGAATTTCTGCAGGTCCAACCTCCGAGGTTCAGCAGAAACTGGCCTTCAAAGAATTGGTCCTTTCCAGACACCTCCAGAGCACAGAGGGGCAGGAATAGATGCCCAAGAGGCAGAGGTCAATCATAGGGTGCCTACAGGGGCCGTCAGTGGCAGCCTGCTAACCAGAGGAGTAGTGCCACAGCTGCAACTACAACCACTACCACAGGACAGACACAATGACTTGACTCTAATTCCGCCTACCAGGGAACAACTGGAAGCTCCCTTGGGCGGAAAGCTGGCTTTATTCTCAAAAAACTGGCATTGCATTACAAAGGACACATGGACATTGCAAACAATAGACAAAGGATACAGGTTTCACTTCCACACTTTACCAAAAAGGAGCGGAATGCCAAACCTTCCACCAAACCAGAAGCCAGAGGCTTTAAGACAAATCAACAATTTACTTCAGATGAAAGCGATAGAAAGGGTACCATCTATGGAACAAGGCCAAGAATTTTACTCCAGACTATTCCTTGTACCAAGAAAAGAAAACCAATGGAGGCCTATTCTCAACTTGTCCGCACTGAACACATATCTCATTGTGCCAAAATTCAAAATGCTGACCCTACAGCAACTTCTTCCCATGTTGGGCAAGGAGTCTTGGCTGGTGACTCTAGATCTCAAGGAGGCATACCTGCACGTCCCTATCCATCCAGATTGCAGAAGACACCTCAGATTTCTTGCAGGATCAGAGCATTATCAATTCTCAGCATTACCCTTTGGCTTATCTACTGCGCCCAGAGTATTCACGAAATGCCTGGCATCAGTAATTGCACATTGCAGACTTCAGGGAATTCAAATCTACCCACACCTGGATGACTGCCTAATACAAGCGGACAACAAGACAAAATTGATAAAGGATTTGGCCTATGCCATACACCTGTTGCAGGCCTTGGGATACACAGTCAACATCCAAAAGTCAAGACTAGTGCCATCCCAAAGGATAACCTTTTTGGGTGTGGATCTGGACACTAACTCAGATGGCTTTTCTCACAGAAGAAAAACAAAAACAACTTCCAGATTACTTCATGACCTTGACAAGACAAGCTCAGCTTACTGCAAGGAAAGTCCTGCAGGCCCTGGGTTAACATGGCATCCTGCATAATCTTGATCCCGCATGCCAGGCTGCATATGAGGAAACTACAATGGTACCTAAGGAATGTATGGTCTCAACACAGGCACAGTCTAGAAACCATGATACCAATCATTCCATGCCTTCAAAAGGAATTCCTGTGGTGGGCTCAGGCCTGCCAGTCCAACAGAGGGTTGTCTTTCAACAAACCAAAACCAAGGCAGACCATCACAATGGACGCCTCAGACCTAGGATGGGGAGCACACATGGAGGACAAATGTATCCAAGGCCTATGGTCTCAAGGCCAGCTAAACTTGCATATAAACCAAAAGGAGATGCTGGCAGTGAAGCATGCAATCGAGGCATTCAAACCATTCCTCCAGCAAGGACATCTGCTGATAAGGACAGACAACACCACGGTCATGTGGTACATAAACAAACAGGGAGGCACGCATTCCTACCCTCTATGCCGGATGGCAATGGATCTGTGGAACCTAGGCCTGAATCTCAATATCCAGCTGCAGGCCAAATTGCACTAGGAAAAGAGAATTCACTAGCAGACAGCTTAAGCAGAACTACCACGGATGCTCACGAATGGATGCTGCATCCAGACATCTTCAAACTCATAACAAAGAAATGGGGAATGTCAGAGAGAGACCTGTTCGCCTCCCCACTCAACCACCAACTGAAGAAATTCTGCTCAAGGACATACCACCCACAAGCCTGGAGGGTGGACTCTCTTTCAGCTGGAATGCCCTAACAGTGTATGCATTTCCACCTCTCCCATTGATGTACAAGGTTCTACTGAAGATCAGGGAGGAACAGCCAAAGGTGATACTAATAGCTCCGGACTGGCCAAGACAGCACTGGTATCCGCTACTGAGAAGCATGTCTCAGGCGAACTCATGGCCTCTACCCCTATGGCTAATGCAGAACAATTTCAAGACCCTGCATCCAAACTTGAAAACACTGCAACTAACTGCCTGGAAAATTGCTTAAAACCAAACCAAACTGTCTTATCTCAGAGGGTCAAGGACATTATCCTGGAGGCTCGCAGACCCTCCACAAGGAAGACATACTCAGCTAAATGGAAGAGATTCCTCATTTGGAGCACATCAAAGGGCACAGATGTCACAGTGGCAAACGTAGCACACATCCTAGAATACTTAGCAGAATTGTTCCACAATGGCCTGTCCTATTCTTCCATTAAGATTCATGCTTCAGCAATTTCAGCAGAATACAATATGGATCCTCCTATCTTCTCTCACCCTCTTCTCAGACAATTTTTGAGAGGGATCAAAAATGTTAAACCTCCAAGGAGACCCCCTCTGCCTGCATGGGATCTCAATTTTGTGCTGGAAAAATTGACACTACCTCCTTTTGAACCAGCCGCATCAGCAGGCTTACAGTTTTTATCTTGGAAAACTGCTTTCCTTCTGGCAATCACTTCAGCAAGAAGAGTATCCGAGTTGCAGGCATTAATGGCAGTGCAGCCTTTCCTTATTTTTCACCAGGATAGAGTGTCTCTGAGAACCAGTCCTACTTTCATGCCAAAGGTGGTATCCAGGGTATCCTTGAACCAAGCTATTCATTTGCCTACGTTCTTCCCTAACCCACAGAACAAAGGAGAAAAACTTTTGCACACCTTGGATGTACACAGACAACTAAGCTACTATCTGGACAGAACTAAAACCAGCAGAAAAACTGACCAACTTTTTGTAGCATATGCAACTGGGGTGCAAGGAAAAGCAATTTCCAAACAGACAATTTCAAAATGGATAGGAAATTGCATTCGCTTTTGCTACTCTTTTCATGGAAAGACAGCTCCTGAAAATATCAGGCCTCATTCCACAAGAGCCACAGCCACCACTACAGCTTTCCTACGAGGGGTGGCTACTAAGGACATTTTAGAAGCTGCTACTTGGAGCTTCGTGCATACATTTGCCAAGCATTACAATCTACCTTTATACTCCAGATCCCGAGCAGGCTTTGCAACTGCAGTTTTACAGGGGATCTTAACTACACCATCCTTATCTTAGTACCTCCTCCCCCAGTTTGGCTATGGTATTCTACCCATATGTTATGACTGCAGATGCATCCTTGAAGGACATAGTACAGTTTTGTACCTACCATAAATGTAGATGTCCGATAGGTATGCATCTGCAGTCAGGATTACCCACCCTCCTTCCCCTCTGTGGTATTCCTAGGGTGCTTACCCCTCTTTCAGCTAGCTGGGGGAATCTATTATGGTGTATTTGTTTGTTTGTATATATGTGTGTATATATATATATATATATATATATATATATATATATATATATATATATATATATATATATATATTTTGCTACTGTTTGGAACATTCAACATTTATTCAAATTTAGCCTTCCTAGAGGGCACCTGGCATCTGGGGCAAGAAACACTGAGGAAAATGGCGTCGGCTGATGCCTTTATACCCCAGAAGCTCTGACATCGGGGAAAGTGCGACATCAGCCGAGGCCAGACCCAGACTTTGGAATCCGGCCGACCGAAGGGCTGCCTGAGGCAGGACAACCCATATGTTATGACTGGAGATGCATACCTATCGGACATCTACATTTATGGTAGGTACAAAACTGTACTTTTCTCTGCCACTTCAGGCTTAGTTCTCTCAACTGTTTTTCTTACCTGTACTAATGCCATGCCTCCCAGTGGATCAGGCCCTGGTAGAGCTTTCACCACTCTCTCTGGGATTAAGAAAGAATTGGTAAAGACTCTTGTCTGTGGTGTCTACAGTGGAGTATTTGACATCTGTATTTAAGTACAACTTTGCTAACCCTGTGATTATGGCTGCAGACCCTGGCATATGCCTTTCCAAGATGTCATGTTCAAGGTTCCCTATTAAAGTATTTCAGTTTGTGCAAGTCCTGTTCTGGGAATTTTGTGTAGCCACTTCAGACAAGTACCCAGTGGATGACCTAGAGTGAAAACCGGTATTCATCATTGTGCAGGGCCTTTATGAAATGCACCTTGGTCCCAGACTTGCTCCTTGGCAGATTAGGGTTAAGAGAATAGTCCCTTTGCAGACCGAGGAAGTCCCACAGATATTAAATGTTTCTGCCCTTAGTCATTCTCCCTGTCTCATGGTGGTGTCAACGAAACTGAATGACTTCTGGCCCATCGATCAATCCTGACCATTGTCCAGGCTGTTTTGAGATAGTACTTTCCCCTGGTTTTCAAGGTGATTGACTTAATCAGGATCAGCCATTGCTCTGAACCCCTGTACTTCAGAAGGGACCCCAGTCAGAGACCAAGCAGTCATTACATAGTTGCTAGAAAGCTCAGACTGCCCACTTTAGAGGGCTGTATGTCCTTCAGAATAATGCCATGGGTTCTGATTTCACTTCTGTTTGACTTCAAAGGGGACAGAAGGGTTCTGTCCCATCCATGGACTCTTACAACTTCAGTGAATACATCCCATGTGTCAAATACATTTTCTTTTCTCTCCTGTTGCCGGTCAGACCCTTTCTCAGCCTGCTTACCGGTTCATTACAGTTCAGCAGAGTTGAGCCAGTAGAGATTTCATTGTTTTTAGATAGTCATCAGGGTTTTTTTCAGTGTAGCCCTAATACTGCTTCTTGGTGGCTGACTTTCATAGTTATGCAAGTATTCCTGCATTGCCCCTCCTTATATGCATGGTTCTATGTATGCCCTTCCTAGGAAATTATGCTCCTTAGAAAATTACAGCAAAGCAGCTTGACAGCAACTGAGAACATGTCAGTGGTCCAAAATACTGAACACCATGTTTTTCAGTAGTCGGCAGAATTCAACATTTCAACAGACCAGGTTGCCACACACTACCTAGAGTAAACAAGCAGAGTGCCAGTCACTCCCAACCCCCCAGCTATTCCACTGCCCATGCCGTTGGCTACTGTAGTTCTGGTCATGCAAGTCACTGTCAGGGCTGCATCCTCCTGTACCATAGAGCTAAGCAGCTGTGTCAGAATCTAGATGGTGACTGCTACCCAGGGCATCTCATTGATGTCAGTGGACATGAGTCCTTTGGACGTGTCATTGTCTAGGTCCACATCTCACCTTCGGTAGGAAGCACATTTAACACATATTGCTGCTGTTTGGTGTTTTCTCTGCATCGGAAGTGTTTACCATTGTGCCAGGCATTATGGCAAATGCTTTATGGAAGAAACTCCATTATGTTTCTGCCTTGGTAACGAGTCCTTGCTGGGGACTCCCTGTTGCCATCAACACTCCCAAACACTGGAGTGATGGAGTATCTACAAACTTATCAAAGAAGCTTTCACTGACCACCCCCACCTGTGAAGGACTGCTTTCCTCAAAGTGAAGATGAATACTTTTTCCATAGTCTGTAGCTCCTGCATAATGAGAAGGCCAATGAGATTGTGGATTTACAAGTCTGGCTGACACTGCAGAAAAAAAATTCATGTTTGGTTCTCCTGTATCTTACTTGATGGCATATTTGAGTACTCTTCTCAAACCTCTCGGAGTGGGTGTTGCAGTGGAAGGTGGGATGCCAGTGGTGCAAAGTCACCACACACTCTTGGATAGTCTCCTTGTGTCAAGCAACTGTCACACTCTCAAATCTCTTGATGGGGTTGTTCCTGCATCTGAACCCACTGCCACAGGTCCTGGCAGTAGACTGTTTGCTTGCAGGATACAGTGCCCATTTTAATTTCTGTGGTTTCGGGCATGTGGCCTGCTTTAGAGAGGATCTTGGGTACTACGTTCAATCCACAAGGTCCTGAATGCTGTGGAGGTAAGGCTACTTTGGGGGCTTTACTGATCCAGTCTAAATAAGTTCATCAGTTGGCACCTAAATAAACAGGGCTGGTATAGGCATATGTTTGCCTCCACTGCAAAGAGCATGGAAGTCTGGAAGTGAGCTGTAGACAAAGGCATCACTCTCTGCAGTTCACATCCCTGAGTAAAGTGGACTTGCTAGCAGAACACTTGAACCACAGTTTCATCACTTTATTGTAGGTGAAGATTTAGGAAACTGTATCTAGATTTCGTTCTTTCAGAAGTGAAATGGTTGGAAGCTAGAGCTGCCTGTAGTTTGTGAAAATGGGGGTTTCCCTCTCCCCTGCAGTAGGGATAAGACAGCAATGGTAGACTTGTTTTCCAGACTGTAATGTGGAAATTTCTTGTATGCCTTTCTGCCAATCCCTTTAATTCCGTCATTATTCTCTGCTTTCCAGACCTCATTTCAGGGGCCTGTCACATAAAGACAAGCACCAACACTTTAATATGGTACTTTAGGTAGAGGGAGGATGGGTCTTGGCCATCAGTGAAGATGTATATCTGCTGGCTGCTTATATCCTCTGTCATCAGAAGGACTGAAGTCTACTTGAGCAAGGAGTTAATGACCTTGTAAAAATGAAATCTGAATAAGACGCAACCCTCCTCCCACCCTCAAAAAAAAAAACACCCACACAAAGGTGAGGCATTTCTTATCTTCTGAGTAGTACAGGGTGAAGAGCCGCTAATTTTATTTTTGGAATGTCCTTGTAATAGTAAATAAAATCTAAGTTAAACCAGATCTTTAATCAGCAGTGCCATTGTCCTTAAGATCATCTCGGACTTCAAAGGCATTCTTTGAAGGCAACATTGCAAAGAGATTTCTTAACTGACCATTCTTATGATTCTTACCTTGCACGCGTTTTGCAGTTTAGTCTGAGTGTTGTACCATGTTAGTCCATGTTTTTTTTTTTTTTTTTTTTTTTTTTTTTTTTTTCCAGATATCTCCATATGACTTTATTTGTGACTGTGGTTAGTGTAACCCACTTGAATGCTACATTTTACTGTTTTTTTTTTTTTTGTCCCTCTTTTTGTAAGAAATGGAGCTCAATTAATCTAACAGTAGAAGGAACTGAAAGAAAAAAGGCAGTAAAACTTCAAAGGGGCAACAGAGACCTGAAAAAAAAACATAAGCATTCAATTTCATCTTTTAATTTGAGGGAGTTACTAATATTTAAATGATTCCCACAAATAGTGGCTTAGTCATTTTTCAAAACTTCAAAATATTCTCCTTCACTGACCTCCGGTGTGATCATTAAAAAGACCTTGGTAGCACTTTCTTCAGTATCCCTTTGGTTGGGTTTAATCTGGGGACTTCAACTGTCTAACTTTTCAGCACAATGTTGTCAGTGTAGATCCACTGTAGCTCACCAGTGGCAGCTGGTGACTTCAAAGCAGGGGGCTGTAAAAAGCAATTGAATTTGTGGGACTACTTGTAATGGTGGGGACTGTATTATGGTAGGCTGATGCCAATTTCCCTGTGATCACTAAACAGATGGGGGCCCGTCACTTTCATCCACTGACTGCATCATTATCCACTAATTTTGGCTGCTTTGACCATAACAAAACAAGAAGTGAAAATGTCACACAGGAAAACTTTGTAGGTGAAACGTACAAATATCCTGGCGCAAACTACAGACTTCACTGTAAAATAACCTAATTCTCATGTGAAGGAGGCCCATGGGAAGTGTGCCAATACTCCTTAACATGTTTTTTATCTTGTGTTTTGAAATTTTGCAGTCATTCTAATGTTGTGGACAACATACATAACAAAGGGGTCTCATTAGTTTAAACAAGTGAATCCGGGAACTAGTCAGGTCTCTGAAAGTAGTCCTTTGAGGTAAAAACAGCCTCCAGAGATAAGGGTAACCATAAGGCATTTTCACTTCTGAACCAGTCTTAATTACTACACCAAACTATGTGCAGAATTAGTTGTAGATGGCATCACCTATACTCGCAAGGAGATGAGCAAATCTGTTGGGTGACAAATTCATCTCAAATTTCACCCCCCCACACCCCCGGTTCTCCTCCAAGAAGTAACCCCCACTGCCAATTATCACCAAAGAACAGATTGTCTCTGCGCTCTCTAAATCTGAAAAACGTGCTTCAGTAGGGCCCGACTATATATCAGGTTGTCTCTTAAACATCAGTGGGCCAGACTATATATCAATTTACTTCTTAAACAGCTTAAATCAGGATTTACCAAGACAATTAGGATCTCTATTTAACCACAGCCTTCAGACTGGCTTTATCCTGATTGAATGGAGGACAGCAACAGTCATCCCTCTGCATAAAGGGGGACCATCTCCTGAATCGAGAAATTAGACTCAAGTCTGACTAGTCTTGTATGTAAGGCAATGGAAAGAATAATCCGAGACCTGATGAATAATGACATAGGAAATCTCCAGACACTGGACCCAACCCAATTCAGCTTTGTCAAGGGCAGGTCATGCCTGCTGAATTTCGTGGATTTCTTTGACAAAGTCACTAAGGCCATGGATGAGGGTAAAATAGTACATACCATGTACCTCAACCTGGCTAAGACATCTGGCACAGTTCCCTACTCTGGTATTATATAAACTTACTAAACTGGGCATAATTCCCAATGTTACCAGATGGCTCGCCAGTTGGCTTATGGACAGGCCACATGGTTAAGTGGGTGAATCCAGATCGATCAAGAGGCCAGTTGCTAGTGGTGTGCCACAGGGCTCAGTGATGGGGCAATTCCTGTTCGAAATATACTTCTCTGAAGTCAAGACTAATGTGGAAGGCCTCTGGATGACAAAGTTTGTTGATAACTTTAAGCTTGGGGCAGTCTTTGAATCCCTCAATGATGGAGATATCGTTCAGGAGGGTCTAGATCAGACAAATGATTGGTGCCAAAACTATGGCCTAAAACTAAATGTGAAAAAAATGTATTATCATACCCTTTGAGAAGTCAAATACCCCTGCAAATTACAACATCAGTAGCACACCCGTAAGAGTAGTCTGAGGTGAGCAATCTAGGTACACAGAACTTTGACTGCCATGTGTCCACAATGGTGAGGAAGTCCTATGTGGCACAACTTGTAAGTAAAGGTATGGCATCTAGATCCAAGGAGATTATAGCTCTGTTGTACTTGGCCCTCATTAGACCAATAATAGAGTACAGTGCACCATTTGGTATTTCACTAGGCACTTAAGCAGCTGGAATGACCTTAGGAGTTCCTTATAAAGAAAATACAGGGTGTAAACAACATGTTCTATGCGAATAGAATAAAAATCCCTATCTCTTTACTCTTTCTCCTACCAGCTACTGAGGGGTGACCTATGCCTGACCTACAAGACACACTCCTATCCATCCATAATGGAAGTGCTACACATCCGCAAGTCAAAAGTCACGAGGGTCACCCAGTCTAGGAATGTAAACGTAGTAAGCGACTCAAAATATGCTGGAGAGGCAGATGTGTCTTGGAGATTGCCCCTTCTGTGCAACATGTTAAGCCCTTCCCTGGCCCTCTTTTGGATCAATGGATCGAGGAATCGCAAATTCACATCCGGGGTAACACCACTGTCCCATATGGACAGGGGCAATCTGTAAGATACTCAAGGCAGAGGCACAAACCCATGCCCTCTTGCCCCTAGGGACCATATAGTGGGTAAAATTGAATTATGTTGGCTAGGCTTGTAAGAGTTGTTAATCTGTTATCCTAGTAATCTCCTATGAACCTATAAATAATTTGAGTGTTTTCAGAAAATGGTCAAACTATCCACTTATATTGTGAAATATGTCATGGCTGCAGCTAGTGTGGCTTTATTGGCCTGACTGCTTCAATAAAAAGTTAGTAAAAGTTCGGGGGACATTCAAAAAACATGCATCTGAAACGCTTACATTTCCTTAAGGGGTTATTGTGATTTTCCATGGACTTCGGAACAGAAGGTTTGAGGCTGTATTGAACCAGAGACAGATGATGCATACCAGGTGTAACATCATACTGAACCAGAGCTATTCAAGTGACTTTGTGAAAATTATTGGAATAGTTGCATGATTTAAGATAAGTCTGAGGACCAATTTTCTGATGGGATATATATATATATATATATATATATATATATATATATATATATATATATATATATATATATATATATATATATATATTTTTTTTTTTAAGAGTAGAGCTTTAACTGACTCAAAAAGGTGTGTTTTATTTGACATTTGTTTAATGGGAAAGTCCAAATGGTTACAATTAAACATGGTTACAATTAAATAGTTGTTATAAAACCTAGTACAGAAAAATGACTTGAGAAGAAATTCAGCTTCAGTTCATACATTGTGAACATAGCTATACATGCATATTGTAAATATTTGGACAGCTATAACAAGGTGAAACAGAACATTGTCAGTAAAGTAGTCACTAGTTGCAGTTTATAGATGTGACATTAGACATGCAGTACTCTTTGTAACAAAGATGACTAGATCATGATAGTCTAGGCAGAAATGGATTTTAATTATATGGGGCTAAATGCTGCTGTTCGCTAGTATGTAGCACTCTTGTATTGACAGGATTGCTAGGTACTTAATTTCTTTGTGCCATTCTCACTACTATTAACAGTAAAGGACTTCCACTTGTGTAGTGGCTTGCACCTGTGTACTGTTTACCTTTTTCCTCAGTTCTTCAGACAAATTGAAATTTTTTAAAACCTCTTTATTGAACTCACCTTGTCAAACATGTACCCAACATCATATTACAGTCATGTACTTACTGAATTTATATATTCACTTGCCTTTTTTTTTCATAAACTTGTCAACACTATTGACTTCCAGTCAATAAACCTATATGGCATTCACAACTCCTCTTTTGCCATTTTCATTTCTCCCAAAATTTTTTCCTCACCATCACTCTGGTCCTCATTGTGACACATCCCCTTTAAGGGTATAAATCTTGTATTTCCCTTATCTAACAAGCCCCACTCCCTGATTTATTTCCTTTATAGTAATTTAACATATCTTCCAAGGTTAGTCTAACCCTTGAGATTTCTGCACTGGCATTCTGGGTTCTTTGTTCCAGTTTAGCAGCATCATTTCTTTAGTAACTTCAACTTGTGCATCAAGCATTTGTCCTAGGGAATTTTCTAACACATCTTTAAACTGTTAATTCTGGACACTCTCAAGAAGACATGCTCCCGGTTTTCTCTCCCATACCCCGTATGCCTCCCAAAAGTCCCTCTGAACCTGAGGGAATATCCTGTGCAGTGTACTTTGCTTTTCCAAGCAGATATCCTAAACCATCATGATTTAGTTGCATACTTAGAAACCCTACATATCCCCCTCACCACTGTTCCTTTGTAATTTGCTCTCCTCCTAAACTTTTATCCAAATCCTGAGTTCCCATGTTATAATTCTAGATTGTCTACTAATTATCCCCCTTTTTAATGGTCCTATCTTTGTCTTTCTGTCTTGGTCCATATTCTGCTTATATGGGAGCCTGTCACTAGCATGTAATCCAAAAAACTTTTGCTTCCTCCCATTTTCTTAGTTTCCCCTTTGGGTAATTTCCTCCCAGAACTTCAGTTCCTTGCCTTTCTTCCAGTTATTTCCAGTTTGTTGCCTTCTCTGTGGGCTTGATTCCAAAAGACTTTCGCTGTGTATTGGACTTAATCTGGTATAAGCCTGCCCCAATTCTAAAAGACTTGTGCTTGGTGTAAGTGAAATACTTCAGTGTAAAGCAAGCCTACTCCAGGAGCCAGATTCCAAAAGACTTGCTCTCTGTGCAAGTCAATTACTCCTGTGAATACAGCAGGAATTGTAGACACGTTTTGACGACCGATTTCAATTATAGAACATTATTGTTTATAATTGGACTATATATATTTTTCAGTGAATGAATACTTTGTAAGGGAAAGGCTCTAAGTTGACCCAACAGACATATCCTCATCAAACAGGATTTGCAGAATGATCATACCATCCAGTCCGATTTCCAAAGTCTGATAAACATTATTGTTAAATTTCAAATTTGTGGTAGGAAGAATCCTCAGAAAAGCTCGAGCAGAACCACACAAATCAATTCACCCTTCTGAAACTTGATGGAACTGCAAACATTTCATAAATGCTTGTGATGGTTTGTTTTAAATTTTGCATAACAATAAAAAGTTTGGAAATGGAAAGGGTTTGGTGAAACATTCATGATTTAGAGCATTAACAACATCCTTTCCATCTTCTTTTATATTGCTTAAATTAGTATCCCAAATCTCTTTATTTGGCATCAGTAATGCTTTAAGATATTTACATCGTGCAGTATCTGTTTATGGTGTAGTAGTCATCGGTTGAGCATATGTCTTGAATGTGATGGCAGATGTTGTTAAACAGTGTAGCACTATCACTTGTGGTCCTTGAACATGACAAAGAAAACTTGATAAATAAGACTGAAATTCAGTTTACTTTTAAAAGCCAAGTAAACACCAGCACCCACTTTAATGGATGTAGATTACAGACTTCATATGTATACAAGCAAAGTCATTATGTACTCACTAAATCAGTACAGCTGGATGGATTTAAAAGGCTAAGAATTCTGGCCAGTCTGAAATGTATGAATTTACTAAGTTAATAGAGTAGATCAGAGCACACTGTTATTGTTTGTTACATAGTACAAGGAATTTAAACTTAGTGTTTTATAATTTAAGTGTTACTGCACATGAACAATGTTAGTTTATCTTGAGAGTGTTACCTTCTGAGGTAGAGGCATCTATCATTTGTTTAAAAAAAAGATTTGAGTATTGGTACCTGGATTTGAGCCATTGCAAGGCTTCATGTTATGAAAGTATGCCCTAGTGTTTTGAGAGAACTACCACACTGGAGACACTTTCACATAATTTTAGAGGCCCATCCAAATTCAGTTGTGTTAACAGGCTTTCCTGACTCGTAGTTGTAGGGATGTAGGAAAGATCCAAACTCTTTCTGCAACAGTGAGCAGTGAGAAACAAATTTTTTCATTTTTCTTATTATACCATTGCAAGACATTTTGAATGTGTGCTTTTGCATACATTGGCTAATCATGAAGCCCATACTCCCTTCCATTATGTTGGCTGTTCATAATCCTGTTTCCCAGGTAGACATTCTGCCCACATCAGCAGGGTTGCTTCCCACGCATGGCTGTACAGTACATTCATGTAGTTTCTCTTTGTAGATGGCTAGAGCTGATGGAATGAGGGGACTATATTTTTCCATACCACTTAGAGAGCATCAATTATCGGAATGTCAGATCTGATATTGTTAATCGTCGTTTATCCCTTGCACATGGGATATCGGCTCCGACCTCGGAACAGAGTCGACCATTTTCCAAGCTCGCGTCTGCTTCAAACTCTCGAGCTAAACTCTTACCCACAATCCCCCTCTCCCTGTTACCCCAGATTTTGTTTGCCGCATTGCCATTTGGTTGTGTCAAGCTGCTTCTCTTGAGCTAAGTAGTTATTTGATCTTTAATAGTCTTTCATATTACTTTTCTGTCAGAAAAGTTTCTATTTCATTGTCTCTTACCCTATCGCATCTAGCGTACATATTTTCTTCTGTTTTTTCTGCTCTTTTCTCTACCTTTTTACCACGAGGTAATCTCTCTTTACCATCGTTGGTAATCCTTCTCTTCTTTCTCATACCTTTGGATATTCCTTTGTACCATTGCTGATACCCTTTCTGTTAATTAATTTGCTGTCATGGCAGATCAGAAAAGTAGTCTGTGGTTTAAGCGGTGTTCTGATTGTGGACACATACTACCTACTTCTGATGCACACTCTATGTGCGTTTATTGTTTGGGGGCGTCCCACTTGTCTGTTGACCAGCCCTGTACTATCTGTGAAAACTTTTCAAATAGAACTTTGCTGGAAAGTAAAAACAAGCTGCTGCTGAAGGGACTTCTTAAATCTCCCTTTTCAGAGGCTATTTCTGGGTCAGAGGTCTCAACCCCCTCCTAGAGCCCGTAAGAAAATCTTGGATGTTCCTACCAAGGCTAAATCTTTGCCTTCATCCCCGGCTGGGGACTTCTGCCAACCAAAGCCTAAAAAGGCAAAATTTTCGGCTCTGAAGCTCACTGTCAGCCCCAGTGCTTTTGGTGCCTAGATCTTCAGCACCAAGGCCTTCGGCTCCATTAGTGATTTCGGCTCCATCTTCTCCTGCAGCCTTCACTATATCGGCACCGAGGGGCTCCTCGGTTCAGACTATTACCACTGTATCGGCACCTTGACCACATCGGCACCGTCCTCAAAACCGACGCCTATATTGTTGACTCCAGTTTTGTCGGTTCCAACTTTGGTACCGACAACCTCTTTGGCACCGACCTCTGTGTCTGTGCAGACCTTGACCTCGGCACCAATGACGACTCTAGTGCAGACAACCATAGTCCAGTCTCTTTCGGCACTGTTGTCCTCTGTGCGGACTGGTGAGATGGGCACAGAGTTTGCCTCTTCTGTGGACAGGCCTGTTTCTCCCTCAGTCTCCGTGAGGTCCAATAGAAGCCTCTCCGAACACTATGTGTTGCATCTTGTGGATCAGGTGCTCTTGGCCAGAGATATCCCACTCCTCAGGAACTATCCTTCCTTGGGAGGTGATCACCCATCTCCAAAGACCCCTTCTTATTCTCCTCCTTCATTGCCTTTGAAGTCCATGGATATAGCACAGTCTTCCCTTTCTGCGGTCCCCTTTATGGATCTCACTACGGAACCGCAGTTGCCTTCATGGCAGGAACGTTTTGCTATGACCCAGGATGTCAGTTGTGACACGCATAGTTTGCTGCTCCACGGCCATCCAGGGACTCTGGGTGGCAGGCTGAGCCACTTAGGGGAGGGGTGTCCCCTGTCCTAGACATTCACTCCTCTTCAGGTGGACCAGCCTTCCAACTGATGGAGAAGGCTTTCGCTGCTGCTGGCGATGCTGGACTGACTATCCCTCCACCCTCCTCTGGTACACTGGTTTCACAGGTTGCACCTAGCGGACACAGGGTGCAAGGGCCTCAGGACATATTCCCACAGGAATCCCCTTTTCCGCTGTCTTCCCCAGCTTCTCTCACTGAGGAGGTCCACTGGAAAAGCTTATGTAAGAGGAAGCACATGGACACCACAGAGGAGTTCCTCACTGAAGACACAGATTTCGATGAGGGGGAAGGACCCCCTGGTCACCCTCTTGAGATATCCTTTGGTGATATCCTCGAAATCCTGAAACAGAGGTGACTGGCAGCCCTCTAATCCAATCTGTGTTCCTGCAGGCCTTTTGCGCCCAGCCCCCTACCTCCTGGGTTACTCCACCTGCCGATGAACTTGTCTGGCTTATCGTGCAGCATGCTTGCAAGGCTCTTGATACCATCTAAGCTATTCCCCGGAGGCCAGATAAGATTTTGTCCCCTCCTGCTTCGGATCCCCATTGGTCAAAAGGTCTTCCTGTGGATGCTTTGGTGGTGGCGGCGCAACAAAAAAAGGATCTGGCAGAAGAAGAAAGCCAGACTGTCCATCCACCTAACAGAGTCCCGGACACTGGACAGGATAGGGAAGGGCACCTTTGCATCAACGACCTTTACTATCAGGTCATTGAATTATATGGCACACTTTACCAGGCTTCAAAGGGATCTGATTTCTGAGCTCTCTGAAACCTTGGCTGGTGCCGTGTCTGATAAGGTCCATGACAAAGTGGCCTCTCAGCTGGCCACCATTGAATCAGTATTTAACTCCTCTATGCGACTGATATCTCACGCATCAGAAGGAGCAGCTAGAACAGCGGGTTCAGCGGCGGTCTTGAGACGACACGCCTGGATGCACTTGTGCAATTTCACGGAATCCTTTAAGGCTTCTTTTCTTAATGCTCCCATTGAGGCCTCCTCGTTGTTTGGGCCCAAAGTTAAAAGCTCACTGGCCAGATGTGAACAGGGTGGTAAGACCCTTTCTGCCATAGGTGTCTGTTATTCTTCCCCTCAACGTGCTTTCTCCCGAAACCAAAAGAGTGGGAAGATATGGTTCAAGAAATCTCCGGGTCCTTTCTGTGACACACAGGCAGAGTTCTCCCCTAGAAGCAGAGGGGGAAACTCACAGGGAAGACTCTCCTTTCAGGGCAGAGGGGGTCTGCGTAACCAAGTTTCCAGGGATTCTTTCCCTGGTCAATCCTACCAGCGCTCTTGAAGAACGGCCCAACTCCTTTTCTCAGGAGGTGGTTGGGGGACGTTTCTCCTTGTAGCCTTCTGCCTGGCTAACCATCACCACCGATTCCTGCCCCTTCAAAAAAAACTTCCCGATGTTCCACCCAGTCAAAGGGAAGAAGCAGCACTAGAGATAGGAAAGCTGCTAAGAAAGAGAGTCATCCAAATAGTCCCTCCAGACCAGATAGGATCTGGATTCTACTCGAGACTATTTTTGGTGCCAAAGAAAACCAGGGACTGGAGACTAATTTTGTATCTCAGTGTATTGAACAAGTTTGTGAGAGTACAAAAATTCTGGATGGTCACAATACAGTCTATCCTCCCACTTTTGGAAAAAGACAATTAGATGTGCTCGATAGATTTTCAAGATGCATACTACCACATAAAAGTGGACAGGCCATCGAGAAGATTTCTGCGCTTCCGTGCGGGAGCCGGTCACTACCAGTTCAGAGTACTGCCCTTCGGACTCCCTACAGCCCCCAGAGTGTTCACAAAGTGCATGGCGGTTGTCACAGCTCACTTGCGACTTCAAGGATTCCAGGTGTTTCCATACCTAGATGACTGGCTCATTTCCGCCCCCACCAGACATCTACTGGAAGAAGCCCTGGCATACTCTCTCCTCGCTGCTCAAAAGCTAGGCATAACCATAAACTGGCAAAAATCCAATCTCACCCCATCTCAGTCGACAGAATTCATAGGGGTTATCTTGGACACAAAGAACTGCAGAGCTGCTTTTCCAGAGCACATAATTTTAAGGATAAAGCAGCAATTTATTCCAATCCTTTCAAGGGAGAAATCCACAGCTCACTCTGTTCTACAGCTGTTTGGTTCCATGGCAGCCTCCATCACCATTGTTCCCCTGGCCAGGTTTCACATGAGGCTTCTACAATGGCTACTGCTCGCCCAATGGTATCCTTTTCAACATCCTCTTTCAGCCATGATTCGAGTAACCCACAGGTGCAAGCAGGATTTAAATTGGTGGATGACACACAATCTGTCACAATGGTCTCGCCCCTTCTCCCCCCAGCAACCCAAGGCCACAGTGACCACAGACGCCTCCCTGATGGGGTGGGGGGGCTATGTCAGGGACAGACAGTCCAAGGCACTTGGTCCGAACTGGAGGCCCATCTGCATATAAATGTTCTACAGCTGAGGGCGGTGCTTCTGGCATTGCAAGCATTCCATATCCTACTGCCGTCTGGGACAATTGCGATTCAATCAGACAACATGCTGGTGGTTTGGTACATCAACAAGCAAGGTGGAACCACATCTTACCCCCTTTGTTGAGAGGCCATGAGGATATGGCAGTGGGCAATGGCTACCACCCATTTTCTTCTAGCAAAGTACATTCCCGGGAGTTCCAACATGATAGCAGACAAACTCTGCAGGTGCATTCTTCAACCTCACGAGTGGTCCCGGAATCTCTTCATAGCGGCGGAGATCTTCCACCGCTGGGCTGTCCTTGCTGCAACCTCTTTGCATCCCCTACCAACTACAAATGTAGCAACTACTTTGTTCTGATTCCCCGTCCGGGACAGTCTTATCAGGGAAGCTCTAGTCCACGATTGGCCCTCAGGTCTTCTTTACGCATTCCCACCATTTCCCCTCATTCCCCAGTTTCTGAAGGAAGCCCCTCCTTCCCCAGTTTCTGAAGGAAGCCCATCAGTTGAAGAGCAAGGTGATCCTCATAGCACCATATTGGCCTCGACAGATTTGGTTCCCCTTCCTTTGTCCGCGCCTTCTAGATCGACCGTGGATTCTCCATCCAACCCTGGAGTTGATCTCACATCCACAGAACCTGATTCATCCCAACTTGAACAGCCTGACGCTCATGGCTTGGCTACTCCAATTCCCTTGATTGCCAGGCAGAATGATCTTTCTTTACCAGTGCGTGATATTCTCATTGCATCTCATAAGTCTTCCACTAGAATTACTTATCTGAGCAAGTGGAAAAGATTTACCTGTTGGCTGAAAGATAAACAAGTAGATCCCTTCTCAGCACCAGTGTCGATAATACTAGACTATCTGGCTGACCTTTTTCAATCGGGTCCATCGGCCTCTACCATTAGAGTTCATTTGGCTGCAATTTCTAATTTTCATGAGTGTGTCCAAGATTCCTCTCTTATGTCTCACAAATTATGCAAGACCTTCATAAAAGGTGTGAATCATCTGAAGCCACCTTTTAGAGAACCTATTCAACCATGGGCTTTATCATTAGTTCTACAAGCTCTGACAATGCCACCTTTTGAACAAGCCTCTTCTTGTGACCTCAAGCATTTGTCTTGAAAACCCTTGTTTTTGGTCGCCATTTGCACTTCAGGCTTTATGTATCCAGAGTCCATACTTGAGTTTTCATAGAGATAGTGTCTCTGAGAAATAATCCATTTTTTCTGCCCAAAGTGATCTCTGAAATGTCCATTAATCAAGCCATTGAATTGCCAGTTTTCTTTCCCAATCATTCAAATAGAGGAGAGTATTGCCTACATACTCTAGATATTCACAGGCAAATACATTTTTACTTAAACAGGACTAGGCCCTTTCATAAATCTGACCAGTTATTTTTGGCTTTTTCTGGACCTAGATTAGGATCTGCTGTTGCTAAGATCACATTAGCTAGATGGTTGAAGGGCTGTGTGACCTTCATTTATACACAACGTAATATCTCGTTGCCTACTACCATGAAAGCTCATTCAACAAGGTCGGTGGCAACATCTGCTGCCTTCCATGCCAGAGCTTCCTTACATGACATCTGTGCAGCTGCAACTTGGGCTACGCCTCATACCTTCATCAATCATTACAAATTGGATTTGGCCTCCAGGGGAAGAGCATCTTTCGGTTCTGTGGTGCTCAGGAATGTCCTTCCATGAGAGCCTCCCAGGAATAGAGGTAGCTGGGGACTCTGTCCCATGCAAAAGGAATGAACGAGGATTAACAATATCAGATAAAGAAGTTGCGTCTTACCATAACGTTCCATCTGTATTGTTGATCCTCGTTCAGTCATTACAACCCTCCCTCCTCCCCTCTCCTGTGGTCTCTAGTGGATCTCACCATCCAGTTCTCTTAGGTTATTTGACCAGAGGTAGCCTGTACCTTCTTTGACTTGCAAACTCAATCTGAGGTAACAGGGAGAGGGGGATTGTGGGTAAGAGTTTAGCTCGAGAGTTTGAAGCTGATGCCAGCTTGGAAAATGGCCGGCTTGGTTCAGAGGTCAGAACCAATATCCCATGTGTAATGACTGAACGAGGATCAACAATACAGATGTAACGTTATGGTAAGACATAACTTCTTTTTATTCTAAATGTCAATTATCCAGACACAGCCTTAAACCTTGCACTAGTATGAAACTGTAATGTTTGCCATTACTGACTGCCTGTAAGCCTTACTGATTTACCGCATAATCGAAATTTTAACAAGGGACAGGTCAAAGTTATGAGGAAGTCAGACTGAAATGCAGAATAAGATGTAGTTGAGTGGTACAGTAACAAGGTTATATATATGGTCCTCTATCCATAAACAGTACAGTGTTATAGCTCTCAGCAACTACTCAATGTCATGTAAGGTTGTTCATAAAGACTGTATAAAACCGAGAATGTTCAGTTATCAGTAATGCATATACTGTCTGTGGGTTAATGTAAACTACAGAATGTGGCTATTTACAGTCTCCTACCAATACAAACAAACAATACAAATTTCTGTGACTTCTGTCAATTCTACGTAAGAGCTCTTGTGAACTACATGCAGTGCCATGAGTCTGGCTAAGCCACGTGCAACATTTTGCCACTGGGAGGGTACTACTTTATGAAAAATAATAGATTTTTTGAATAATAAAAGCATTAACCTTGCAAATATCAACAAGACTTTTCTCCAACCTGTCAGCTGTAAACAGAAGTAAAACGCCTGAAACCTAATCCATAGCTAAAGGAACTAATGGAACGTAAATAAAGCAACTCTCCCAGTAGAAGTGAGGTGTGACTTCTGTTGGCGGATTTCCGACGCATCTTTTTTGTACTCCATGGAACAGTGGTAGTTCTTTCTTTGCATAATATTAATGGAATTTTGAAAGAAGCAGTGAGGTTGAGGGTTAGAGCGATAACTTCTCTGAGCTGCAGGAAGGTGTGTGAGTGTGTGAGTGTGTGAGTGTGTGAGTGTGTGAGTGTGTGAGTGTGTGAGTGTGTGAGTGTGTGAGTGTGTGAGTGTGTGAGTGTGTGAGTGTGTGAGTGTGTGAGTGTGTGAGTGTGTGAGTGTGTGAGTGTAGCCAAGGGCATCAAGAGATTGATGTTCATCGTGCATACAGCTGCAGTAATCGCATATGGGTTCTCTGCCGTCAGGCGGTCCCTCGGTCGGCCGAATTCCAAAGTCTTGGTCCGGTGTCGGTTGTTGTCGCTTTCTTTCGTGACGTCAGTGCGACAGGGGTATATAAGACACAGCCGACGCCATATTCTTTAGTCTTTTTTGCCGCGCGGTGCCAGAAGCAGAAGCAGTTCGCAAGTGCCGGTCGGCCAGCTCCTGAATTTACGAAAAATTGGAAACCGAAGTCTTCTTTAAAGCTAAGTACCCCGTTGGGGAAACTTTTCTTGCCTCAGACCGATGTCAGACAAAGTTAACAATTGTATTTCTTGTGGGAAGCAAATACCGCATAAGGATTTCCATTCCCTCTGCATACCTTGTTTAGGCCCAGACCACGACGTCTCGGGCTGTCGCTTTTGTGCTTCTTTCAATAAACGCACTATTAAGCGTCGGGCGGAGTTCGCCCAACATTATTTTGGTAAAGCCTTTGATTATAAAATGTCGTCGGAGACTCCGACTACCGTTTTGTCCAAAAACCGCAAGGACAAGGACCGACACGCGAGGTCCGCGGTCTCCACAGACACCACGCCAAAACCGACTGCACGTTGTCTGGTTCTCAGCAAGATGCCTTTGCAGTCCCTGACTACTGACGACACTTCTTTGGCGGTGTCTTCTGTACCCGAGACCGCAGGTGCCTCGGCCCTTACTCGGACTACAACCACCGAAGCCACTGTGAGTGTTGAGTCTCCTAATGTGGACAGGTCCACTTCCACCCAGGGTGTCTTTAGGCCCTCATCTTCCTTTTCCATTAAGGCCTTTACTAAGTCCAAATCAGCCATGCATCCCAAGAGGCCTGTTGCTCAGGGCCCATCCCCAGGCCCCATGCCTAAAAAGCAGATGCTTAAAATGGCTGAGGATTTGATTACCCTTATCAGGGGTTCCCAACCCCCTCCAGACAAGAGACCCAGAGTGGAGGAAGATTCTCCCTCTTCTGAACAGGGCTCCATTTTCTCAGAACATACTGATGTAGAGGAGCACTCGTACTCCCCTTATGAAGATTCGGATGCAGAACAGTCAATTCCTTCTGTATCTCCCCCAGAGGATTTCTCTTTTGGGGAAACCTTGCACACCTTGAGGGAGCACTTCCATTGGGAAGGCCAAGACTTTTCTGATTCCAAGAAAAGGCTTAGGGAATTTCTTTTGTTACCTCAACACAGACCGCTGGCTATACCTCCTGTCTTGGACATACTTGATGATGTTTACTCGGAGGCTTGTCTTAGTCCGGATTCCCTGCCTCCTGCTCCAGTCAAACCTGATAGGTACTACAGAGTTCCTAACTCTCACCAATTTCTTTTCAAAAGCCATAATGCTGACCCTGAAACCATTTCTCAAGGCCCCAAGGGAATGAAGGCCTCTACTGCCAAGAATCCACTACCTTCCGAAAGAGAATCTAGATCCTTAGAAAGGTGGGGGAAAAAGGTATACACCTCGGCCACCCTAGCCATGAGGGCCTTAAATTGTCAGTTCCATATGCTTAAATACCAGCAGTTTCTGTTATCTCAATTAAGAAATAAAATGTCTCAACCTGAACAACCAGATTTGAAGGAATTGCAGGATATGATGCATAGTGCAGAACAAGTGGGTAAACACACCTTACAATGTGGCTATGATGCCATAGAGGCCTCAAGTAGAGCTGCTGTTACAGGATCAGTCATTCGTAGACATGCTTGGCTTAGGGAACAAAGCTTGCCTGATCATGTTAAAGCTAAACTACTAGATGCTCCTTTACAAAAGGATGTACTATTTGGTACTAATGCTGAGGAGATACTACGTAAAATGGAAGAAAAAGCTAAATCTATGCAAACTATCAAGGCTTTTCTACAGGTACAACCACCTCGTTTTAGCAGAAATTGGCCTTCTAAAAACTGGTCCTTTCCAGCCATGGACAAGCCCCAAAGAGGCAGATACAGGCGCACAAGGGGCAGAGGACAATCTCAAGGATCATATAGAGGCAGACAATGGCAAACTCCAGCACCAAGAGGTGGCGAGGACAGTACACAACAATACAGAAAACAAACCCAATGACTTCCTCCTTTTCATGCCAAGCAAGTCTCAGCTGGCAGCTCCCTTGGGAGGAAAGCTGGCATTATTTACAAGAAATTGGCATATTATCACAACAGACAAATGGATCCTGGACATTATAAACAGAGGCTACAGATTTCATTTTCACACTCTTCCAAAAATGAGAGGCATGCCAAACCTGCCACACAATCAAAGGGCAGAGGCACAAATACAAATTTCAAAACTCATGGACATGAAAGCTATTCAAGAGGTACCTACTCACGAACAAGGTCAAGGTTTTTATTCCAGACTATTAGTGGGTACCAAGGAAAGGAACCGACTGGAGACCCATTTTGGACTTATCCATCCTAAATACATTTCTACTCGTACCAAAATTCAACATGCTCACATTACAGCAGCTTCTTCCCATGCTGGGCAAGGGGTTTTGGCTGGTAACATTGGACCTCAAGGAGGCATACCTGCATGTCCCAATCAGACAAAGCTGCAGAAGATACCTCAGATTTCTTGCAGGTTCAGTCCACTATCAATTCTCTGCATTGCCCTTTGGCTTATCTACTGCGCCCAGAGTATTCACGAAATGCCTGGCATCAGTAATTGCCTACTGCAGACTTCAAGGGATACAAATTTACCCTTATTTGGACGACTGCCTGATCCAAGCGGACAGCAAGCACAAACTTCTGGAACATCTGGCTTATGCAATACGGTTACTGAATTCTCTGGGATACACAATCAACAAAGGGAAATCCAGGCTAACACCATCTCAGAAAATAACTTTCCTGGGTGCCAACTTGGACACAAACACCCAGATGGCCTACCTTACGCCAGAAAAACAGGGGCAACTAACTCAGTACTTCAAAATACTAGCAAATTGTACCAGGCTTACTGCAAGGAAAATCCTGCAGGCTCTGGGCTTCATGGCATCTTGCATTCTTTTAATCCCATGTGCAAAGTTGCATATGAGAAAACTTCAATGGTACCTAAAAAACCTATGGTCTCAGCACAGCCACAATTTGGAAACAATAATACCAGTAATTCCATGTTTGCAAAAGGAATTTCTATGGTGGGCCCAAGCATGTCAAACAAACACAGGTCTCCCATTCTGCAAGCCTCAAGCAAATCAAGTCATCACAACAGACGCCTCAGATTATGCCTGGGGGGTGTACATGACAGACAGGTGAATTCAGGGCAAATGGACCCAAAAGGAAAAGCACCTTCACATCAACCAAAAAGAAATGCTAGCAGTGATAAATGCAATTACAGCATTCAAGGACCTCCTGCATCCAGGACAATTATTAATAAGAACAGACAACACCACAGTAATGTGGTACATAAACAAACAAGGAGGAACACATTCATACCCCCTGTGCAGACTAGCCATGACACTTTGGAACTTAGCTCTGGAATGGCAAATGGAACTTCAAGCACAGTACTTGCCAGGTTTGGAAAACATGCTGGCAGACGGTCTAAGCAGAAATATGACAGATCCGCGCGAATGGAAGTTGCATCCTCAGGTGTTGATAATCCAAGCGTGGGGAAGGCCAGACATAGATCTCTTCACCTCCCACAGGAATCAATTGGAAAAGTTTTGTTCAAGGACCTTCCATCCAAAGGCCTGGAGAGTGGACGCCCTTTCATTCAGTTGGACAGCCTAACATACTCCTCCCTGGTCCCTACCTCTAATGCCTCTTCTGCTGACTCAGCACAACTACAAAACTCTTCACAGTCAGCTGAAAACACTCAATCTCGCTGCATGGAAAATTCCTTAACACCTCAACAGACCTTACTCTCCAATGAGGTACAGGATGTCATTTTGGGGGCCAGAAGGCCATCTACTAGAAAGGCTTACTCAGCAAAATGGAAACGGTTTTGCTCTTGGAATGAGAAAAAAGGCCAGGACCCTACAAAACTAAATTTGCCTCCGGTATTACAGTATCTAGCGGAGCTGCTGAACAGTGGACTCTCATTTTCTTCCATAAAAATCCATGCCTCAGCCATTTCTGCAGAATTCAACACGGATCCACCCTTATTCTCTCACCAACTCTTAAAACGGTTCCTCAGAGGGGCTAAGAATATAAGACCACCAAGGAAACAACCAGTCCCAGCCTGGGATCTTAATTATATTCTAGAAAAATTAACATTGCCTCCCTTTGAACCAGCTGCCTCAACAGATTTGCAATATTTGTCCTGGAAAACAGCCTTCCTTCTGGCCATTACCTCAGCTCGTAGGGTTTCGGAACTGCAAGCCCTCATGGCTGTGCAGCCCTTTCTAATTTTCCATCAGGACAGGGTTTCCCTTCGAACCAACCCATCATTTATGCCTAAAGTGGTATCCAGGGTAGCTTTAAATCAAACCATACACTTGCCTACCTTTTACCCCAATCCTCAAAACAAAGGGAAAAGGCTGCTGCACTCTTTAGACATCCATAGACAGCTACGTTATTACTTGGACAGAACAAAGCCTTTTAGGAAATCACAACAACTTTGTGTCCTATGCTGTTGGAACTCAAGGGAAGCCAGTGACTAAACAGACAATTTCAAAATGGATAGGCCACTGCATACGGTTTTGTTACTCCTATCATGGGAAATCTATCCCTACAGGCATCGGATCCCACTCAGCCAGGGCCACAGCTACCTCTACAGCCTTCCTCAGAGGAGTTCCTACCAAAGATATTTTGGAGGCAGCCACTTGGAGTTCTGTGCATACCTTCACAAAACACTACCACCTGCCTTTATATTCCAAAACTAGAGCAGGCTTTGCCACTGCTGTATTGCAGGGCATTCTGGCTCATCCCAGTTCCACCTAGTGCCTACCACCCTGTGCGTAGCTTTGGGATTCTACCCATATGTGATTACTGCAGCTGTATGCACGATGAACATAGTACAGTTTTGTACCTACCATAAATGTAGATGTTCGAGTGCTAATACAGCTGCAGTACAGGTTTCCCTCCCTCCTTCCCCTCTTGGTAAAGGACTAGTGGCTAACACCTCCTCTTACAACCTAATTTGGGTTATCCTCCTATGGTGCATTTGCTTGCAACTACTGTTTTTTGATTACATTGCATTGCTTGAATATATTTTTATATATAATTTATGTATTGCCTTCCTTCTGGGGGCACCTGACATCTGGGGCAAGAAAAGACTGAAGAATATGGCATTGGCTGTGTCTTATATACCCCTGTCGCACTGACGTCAGGAAAGAAAGCGGCGACAACCGACGCCAGACCAAGACTTTGGAATTCGGCCGACCGAGGGACCGCCTGACGGCAGAGAACCCATATGTGATTACTGCAGCTGTATTAGCACTCTAACATCTACATTTACGGTAGGTACAAAGTCTCAACAACACTGCCGACTTGCAGTACAAGTTCAGACCTGGAGATTTGGTCTTTGCCAAAATGAAGGGATGCCTCACTGGCCAGCACAGATGAGTTTCATGTAGACCTTTTGTTTAGGGGCGACTGGCAACTACCTGTGACTGACATTTCATTTGTAGAAAGGTGTGGTGGGAGTTTGTATTTCACTGTAGTAACAAAGTTGTACTGTACTTATTTACATTTGATGACTCGGAATGTGAGTTGGGCAGTGTTCACTTGCAGAAAAATGCCTGGGAGAGCATTTATAACATACATCATGTACAGTTACTGTTTATTTTTATCAGGTTCAATTATATGTTTGATTATCTGAACTACCCTAGGTCCCCAATTAGTTCAGTTATTCAACTCTGTAATGTACTTCCAAACACTAATTTTGGATTTCCATTATGCTTTGTGATGCTAGCCCACACAAAGAAATATGGCCAGATGACTACTGCTGTGATGCAGTAAGTCTTCGGTGTGCTTGCCATAGTTGCAGATGTCTCTGTGGATGATGGTGCTCATGACTACTTGATTGTTGCTTGCTCAGGTGTTAGATCCCCTCTTTGCATCAGATTGCCTCATGGAATGTCAGCTTGCTAACCGAATAGGTAATGTGATTTATTAATGCAGTATATTATGGACTGCATCATCTTTTCCAGTTATGGGGGAGGGGGTGCAGCAATCCGGGATTGAATTTTCTGAACCTCCACCCTCCTTTGTGTTCTTTGGAGGTTGTGCCTGTATGTAGGAATCCGGACAGTGAGAGCATTTTGACACTGCTGTAACTACACTAAAATGAGTTTTGTAATTTATCTCAGGAAGTTTTTCACCTTTATTTGTGTTGTGGAAAGGTCCTCCTTTCCTGCATTAATTCAAAAGAAAAGTGCATGTGACAGACTACACGCTTGTAAATTATACAGGAAAGGTACTGTGCCACATTATTGGATTATTGTTGGTGTGGAGGGTTTTTCAGTGTATGCATGTGCCTACTTAATCTTGAGTGTCTGTCTCAAGTCTGCCTTTCAGAATATAACTGTTTGCTAAAATGGGTTACCAAAACTCAACACTCTCCTGGGAATTTTTGATTCTCCATATCCCCCTGGAGAATTTAGATAAATCAAGGAGGATCGTAATTATGAATATCAGTTTATTAATGAAATTATATATAGCCACAAATTGGTTGAACCCAGCCCAGACATCGTGGGAAAATTTCAGGCTGTTAGCGATTAAGCATATCTTAGCGCATAAATTATTAATTAGTAACAACAAGAAAAGTATAAATAGTATAAAAATATGGGAGCAAATTTTTAACATTATGTTGGCCTAGAGGTTCCTATCCACTTTCTCTCAGGACATACAGTCAGAGAACAAACACAATCTTAGATTAGATAGAGGACGTAGAAATAATACAGATTGTTGGCTTTGGTTTGTTACTATTCTCTTTTAGTTTTTTCGTTTTTTATCTATTGTTAATGCATGATTTGGACATATGATATGGAGCTAACCATTGGAAGCAATTTTGTACATAATGTAAATAGTGTGTGGATTGTATTATGGTTTTGAAAAATAATAAAAATGATCATCGAAAAAAAATATATAACTGTTTGCTGCCATCTAGTGGCCAGTCCAGGTATACATAGCGTACTTGTTGCTGTGGAAAATTGTTAGGACGTCATCTAGGCTGATAATGTGTGTTAGTGACAGCAGGAGGACTGATAAACGATCATTCAGCTACTGTTATTTTAAGTACTTTGTGCAGCTGTATTTACTGTTAAGTGGTGTTTACTAGACATATGCTAGAGCTTGTGTCAGAGTTGGCATACAGACTTTCAGGAGTTTTCTAGACCAACATTTTTGTCACCATTATTGGTTTAGGTACTGCAGGCAGGCTGTATTAAGTGCGCTACTCTGAGGTACTTGTATTAATGGAAGTCTCTCTTTATAAATTACAGAGATGCTTCTCTTACAGTAACAGCTTATTTATAAGCATGTTTCAAACTCTCATATCCTTCATAGCGAGTTTCCTTGTCAGGCAAAATGATGTAAACTCTGCTTGCGTGAAGATGGTTTTAGAATATCAGTTGAGTGCTCATGAATTAATATAGATTTGTAGCGACCCTGTAGATACAGTAGAGAGTCTATTATCCAAACTAATTGGGACCGCGTGTAGTTGAGATAATCAAACTGTTCGGATAATCAAACATAATTGAACCTGTTACATCACGTACAGTTACTGTTTATTTTTGTTGTAAATGATGCTCACCCAGGCATTTTTCTGTAATTGAAAACTGCCCACCTCACATTCCAGGTCATGAAATGTAAACAAGTACAGTACAACTTTGTTACTACAGTGAAATACATAAACTCCCACCACGCCTCCAGTACTTCAGAACATTCTCACCTAGTCTTGCTTTCCACCCCTCCCTCACCTTTCTACAAAGAAACTCCATCATAGGTAGCTGCCAGTCACCCCTAAACAAAGGTCTACATGAAACTCACCCGAGCCAGCCAGTGCAGATGCTCCTTCATTTTGGCAAAGACCAAGTCTTCAGGTCTGAACTTGTACAGCACGTCAGCAGTACTGTTGAGATGGGGAAGAAAGCTCTTGATACCCTGTATACAGGACCCTAATCCCCAAACTTGCCACATTACACACACAGACACACACGTATGCTTACTCGGCTTCCCGTAGCTCAGGGTATGTATTATGCTAACCCTCGTCCTCCCTGCTTCAGTTAAAAATCCATTTAATATGAAATGAAAGCACTACCACTGCTCCACTGAGTACAAGAAGGAAGTGTCTGAAGTCTACCAACAGGAAGTCCTGCCTCACTTCTGTTGAGAGAGTTGCTTTATTCGCATGCCATTAGTTCCTTTAGCTATGGATTAAATTTCAGGCTTTTTACTTCTGTTTCTCACTGAGAGGTTGGAGAAAACATTCTTGTTGATATTTGCAAGGTTACTGCTTTTATTATTTAAACATCTATTTTTTTCATAAAGTACTACTCCTGGTGGCAAAATGTTGCACAGCGCTTAGCCATACTCATGGCACTGCATGTAGTTCACAAGAGCTCTTAAGCAGAATTGACAGAGAAATCACAGAAGTTTGTATTGTTTGTTTGTATTGGTATGAGACTGCACATAGTCACATGTCTGTAGTTTACATTAGCCCATACATACAGTATATGCAATATGATAACTGAAAATTCTCGATTTTATAACATCTTTGAACAACCTTACATGGCATTGAGTAGTCACTGATAGCTGTAACACTGTACTGTTTATTGGTAGAGGATTGTATATGCAGTAAACTCTCAGTTAACTGTCACCCATGGGGATTGATAGATACCGGGTAAGTGTAGTTTGTGGTTGCTTGAAAGTTGCTATTAAAAATAGACCTGACAAATACTGTACCCTATACTATACCATACCATAAACACTGTATTGATTTTAATATTGAATTATAGTAATTAAAAGCCTGGCTGGAATAATAATATTTTAAACTTGTATTTCCGCTAGAAAGCATGGCACGCAGAATGGTTTTCAGTGGCACGCTGAGTGGATTGGAATTAAATGAATTGAATAGAGAAGAGTGTATGAAAGCAGAAGCGAAAGTGTGTGAGATCGGAGAGCTGTATGAAAACTGGAGAGAGTGTGTGTTTTGAGATCAGGGAGAGAATGAGCAATCTGATGCAAACAGAGTATGGAGCAAGTGTTGACATTTTAGCAATTTGACTTCTCAGTTTGGAGAGAGAGGGAATTTATTTGTATCTTCCTTTTTAAAATTCTAAAAGCATAAGGTACATTTCTGCAGGGGGGCACAAAGTGTAGCACGTGAAAAACTGAATTGTTCATACTGTATGTACTGTATTTCTTCAAATTTTTCCCCCTAGCTGCTTGAGAGTTCTGTTTGATTGCGTTAACTGAGAGTTGTAACTCATTACTGTACCATTCAACTGTCTCTTATTCTGCAGTTCTGTTTGATTTCCTCATAACTTTGTCCTGTCCCTTGTTAAAATTTCAGTTATCTGGTAAATCGGTGAGGCTTACAGGCAGTCAGTAATGGCAGACATTAGAGTTTCACACTGCTACAAGGTTTGAGGCTGCATTCAGATAATTGGCGTTTCTGATAATTGATGTTCGGATAATTGACGCTCTACTGCATTTCTTTACCTGTGTTTCATTTTTCTGTCAGTCTTCGACACTGGAATAGAGCATTCATTCCTGCAATTACTATTCTGTCATGTTGCAAGTCATCTTTTACATTGACCTTCAAGATTGCCAAGTATATCTTTTTCAAACTATTTTTCTCTTCACATGATGTGGCATATGTGTGAAAGAAGTTTTCTTTTGAGCTTCCAGGGAATACTTTGGTTTTATCATCTCCAACTAAACCAGTTGATTTGTTTTCAGGCAGTCTGCAGCATATGCAGGATTCTTTTCCAGTACCATAATTCAATGAAGTAAATTTTCTTTCTGCCTTGTATATCCAGTGTCTAATCTTCAGATCCATGTGACTTATTTGGAAATATTTGGAAATACCATAGCTTGTCTTTGCATGCAAAGATCTATCTTTGCACGTGAAGGTCTTACCTAAATCTCTAATGGCATGGCTGTTCTAAGTGTATGTTATATTTATTCACTGCTTATTTCATTATTGATTATTGATTCCAGCAGATTGTTCTTCAAATATGTTGATTTTTAAGAAGTTGGTTTCTTACTACAAACTCACTTAGACTGTGCTTTAATCTTGATAAGCAGATATTTCCAATTGTCACTTTCGGACAGTAATGTGGTATCATCAGCATAGCAAAGGTTGTTAATTCTTCCTCAATTTTCTTTGTGCTGTCCTGCTTCCCTAATGATTTGTTCTCTGTAATAGCTGTGGGGGAAGGTATACAGCCATATCATTCACCTTTACTAGTTCTAACCCATTCTGTTTCTCCTGCTGTTTGAACTGTTCCTTCTTAATCAGTATAAATATTGTGCATGAGAACTATCACGTGTTCTGGTATACCTGTATGTTTCAACATAGAGTTTTTCAACGGCCTTGCTAGGATCAGTAAAATACATGTAGATATAAATCTTATTTTTTTTTTCTTCTTTTCAAGGTTGCATTTAAAGTCTGTGATTCTTGCGCATTACTGTTTCCTGAATCCTGCCTGCACTTTTGGCAGTTTTTATTCCATAGGTTCATAGGTGATTACTAGGCTAATGGCACAAGAGCCTTTTCAAACCTAGCCAAATATACCCTTGGTATGACAGTATTATGTCTTGTTACCCCATCCTATAATCTGGGGAATTATCAAGTTGGTTGTTGGAGCCCTTAGTCATTTTACAGACTGCCTGTGTCCATAAGAGACATGGACAGTACCCCAGGAGTGAATTTACGGATCCCCATCCATTTATCCAAATTCTTTTTGAAGAGAGTGAGGGACGTTTATTTGAAGATAGGAAGTTTATTCCATAGACAAAGTAGCCTTTGGGATACGAATCTGTCTCTCCAGCAAGTTTTATTAGTCGCACACAAGGTTCATGTCCATGGAAAGCATAACTCTCATATAATTTTTCTTGTGACTATGTAACATTTTCATCAGGGATGGATCAGAGAATGCCTTGTAGGTCAGGCATAAATAACCACTAAACAACATGAGACAGAGTAAAGGGCTAGGGCCTTTAGTGGGTCTGCATAAGACATGTCTTAGGCTTTGTATTTTTTTTTTTTGTGAGAACCCTCTAGGGACTGCTCCAGTTGGTGTAAGTGCCTGGTTAGGTACATGCAGAAGGGAGCATTGTACTTGATTATGGGCCTGATGAGGGCAGAGTACAATGGCACAGTGACTTCCTTTGATCTTGATGCCATGCCTTTACTTTAGGTATGATTGAAATCTCCACTGAATAAACTTGAAGAATCTTACTGGCACATAGGATCAAAGTAATTGTGTGAGAATTTCCATTAGCCAGCTCACCTTTCTTCAGGATTAGTATGCACACAAATATCTGCGAGCAAGCCACAATGTTGTCTTCTCTTTCCTGGCAGAGCCTTGTAAGCATTTTAACAGGTGCATCAAAGTGCTGTACTAATTCATTGGGAATGCCATCAGTGCAGTTCTGTTTCTACTTTCTTCACCATCAGTTCCTGATCTTAAGCTGAAATAGCTGTTGATCTGTTTGACTTTTGCAGTCTGACTCCTTGTAGTCTTTACTCCTTTACTTAATCTTCTCAGCATAATTCGTCGTAGCTCCTTGAGCATTTTTTAACATTAGAATTTAAGGCTAAAATGTTTTCTTTAGTTCTTGTAGGAGAACTAATCGTGTTCTTACTCTAGTATGTTCTGATTCCGTTTGCTTGCACACGTTTGTGTAATACTGCTATGTATCATCTTGCAGCTTGTTAGAAGTTTTGGTCATGTTGCACAAGTGCTTCCTTCTCCTTTGGCTATAGCTTCTCTACATTTATGAGTAATAGTCAAGCCTCATCAGTCAACCTTTTCGACTTGATGCTTTTCAACTTTTTGCAGGACTTTTCAGTTTCTTCAGATATAACTTTACTGATGTCTCCTTATAATTCTGCTATGACAGCTGTCTCAAAGCAAATTGGTTTGGCAGAGAGTCTTTGATCTCTGGTGGTATGTTTTCAAGATCATATTTAATTAGTTTTTGGTCTTACTGTTTGAGCTTTAGCTTGATTTTGCATACTAGTAACTGTAGTCTACTGCAGTCTGCTCTAGGTTTTGCATTTGCTGATGTTATTGATAATTCCCATGGTTTATTTCCACAGTACAGGCAGTCAGCCTGGTTTCTGTGTAATCCACTGAACATTATCTATGTGCACAATTGCTATGTATATTAATGAAAAGCAGGGCCAGCCTTTGGCTGATTGGGCACAATAGGGCCCCCGCATTTGTCACAGCAGTCGGGGGGGGGGGGGCTCTTCAGCCCTGACTTCTGTGTGGGCACCAGGACACCTGACTCTCAGTGGGTTAAGCTCACAAATTCCAGTCTGCATTATTAGCAGTAAGTTGAGCAATATGCATTGGCATAAGTAAGTTGAACAATGAACTTTGCTTCCTTATCAGTGAGCTCTTCAGCCTTGACTTTGTTTGGACAAGGTATCGGGCTCCCAACTCCTGTAAATTTATTTTGAAATACCAATGAGTTAAGCCCACAAATTCCTTTAGAAAGCCTACTTTATCACATGCGAGTAGAACAGTGTGCTTTAGCAGAAGTAAGTGACTTAATTGAACAGTGAATTTCACTTTGCTACAAGCACTTTAAGTATAACTTTGCTGGAGAATAGTAGTGCATACTCTTGGATTTCAATAGATCATGTAGTTGAGGTGTGTGTATGTGCAGTTTTACTCCGCATTCTAGTGTCTGCTGGGGATAGTTAATTTGCAGACAAGCCTCTCTTGCAAACAAATTGATTGTACCTGCAAGCTGTTTGCTTCAGAAAATACGTATGCTTTAAGCCCAAACAGCTAACAGAGGAGCTCTGTGTGGTACTGACTTGCTAAAAGTCACACCGTACACAAATGGAAGTATTAGGAGTCGAACCATATATCCTTGACTCCAGAAATTGTATTAACAGCTTTGAGCCTTAATCCTCTGCACTAACTGCTAGACTTCAGTTAATTTCCTTATCTGATGATTTAAGTCATATGTGCTGCCAGATATTTGACATTTGGCCTTTTGACTATGGTGTTTTTGCAGCTGGCCTTTTAGTGTTAAGGATTTAGCAGTGCTCTGTTTCCAGTAATGTGGATTAAATAATATCCCATTAGTTAATCTATACCCTGTTATGTTGTGTGCTTTATGTATTAGTTGCACTTTGTATAACAGTATTTTATGTCTACATTATATTGATTGCCTTATTTGTTTGTAGCTCTGTTTTCTGTGTGGTCCTAGTCGTACCTTAAAAAGGGTCAATTTGGACTGGTCTTGCTTGTAGTTGACCAACACTAAGTAAACAAATCTAGACTAGGCAGAACCCCAGTGAAAAGGACATGCCTATGTTTCTTGGTGGTATGGATGCCACTACACACTAGTGAAATATGAATTTTCCACCACCCTACTATGCACTGCATAAGTTGTGGGTGCAGTTTAGAAATGTCATCTAAGCCTAGATTAACAGCCACATTTATATTTTCTGCAACTGTTTTTATCACTGTGGAACACTTCTGTTTTTACACCCCACCCCCCAGCTTCCCAGTTTATTTTGTTGGAATAGTTGGTGGAAGATTATCAGGTATAAATGTATTAAATTCATCCACATGAGAATGTATGCTGGAAAGCAAGGCACCATTTCTAAAGACCATTTACTCCAAATATAAATAGTTTTACATTGGTGATAAGTTAATTTGTTAATGGAAGTTAACATACTGCGTGAATAGTAGGAGTCTATGGCCCTAGCCTTAGGAGCTCCTACTGGTTTTGCAGTTTTGTAGAGATTACAAAGTGACTTTTGACTATAAAGGTTCTATTTAGACAAGTTATTTCCTTGGAACATGCTGTCATGAGGATGCCAAATAAGTGAAATTGGATTGTGAAGAAATAAGTGATTTTAAAGTGTCTCTTTGATATGTAAACAAAATCTGTACATATTTTGCTTCTGTCTGGTGGCAAGGTAAAGATTTATTAAGGACATCAGTAGCCTGACTGTTAGGGGCCAGGACAGTTAGATATTCTAAACATGAAGCTCTGAAGTTGTTGTTTTTCATTTGATCTTCAATCTGTGGGAATAGAGATCCAACTCGGCCACATTTTCCAGCATCAGATCTGAGCACCAAGCTCCTCCCCTACCCATAACGCCCCTGTCTCCCTCCTCCCCTCAGATCTTGTTTGCCGAGCATACAGTCAGCATTGTGGTTTGTTTGCTCCAAGTTCCTGGTAAGGGAATCTAATATTTTTTTTCTGGCCTTTTTTCTGTCTTCTACCTTGCTAGCCTTTTAATTCTAGTTGTATAGCCTACCCTTCCCTGCGCTCAGGCGTCAGTGCTACAAGTCTAAAAAAAAAGAGATCCCTTTCTTTCCCTTCTTTTTCCTTTCCCTTATTGTACAAGTGTGTGTGGTTCGTTACCATGGCTGAGACCCCCCCCCAAGCCAGATTTTCAGAAGTGCACAGAGTGTGGCCATAAGCGCCCCCTTCAGATGGCCACACTCTGTGTGTTGTTTGTCTGGGAATCCCCCACCTGGACACTTCCTGTTCGATCTGCGTAGGCTTCAACCCCTGTGCATTGATTGACAGGAGGAACACACTGATCTTGAAAGGCCTCCTTCCGCTGAGGCCTTTGCTTCTATTTCTGCTTCTTCCTCCACCTCGGCCTCTGGGACTCATGCTCCCACCAAGAGGGCCAGGGATGGGGAGAAGCACTGACATAGAGTGGGATAGGCCCAGGAAGTGGTCTTCTGACCGCACTTCCTCAGCCGAGCCCCCGGCTAAGTCTTGCCCGGATCCCAGCCTGGGCTCCCCCTCTGCTCCAGTCACCCCGCTTCTTGCCAGAGGTACCGCTAGGCCAGTTCCCTTTGTCTCTCCCTGGCACCTCTCCAGGCCCATATCAGTGGCTTCCTCCATCCGGTACACCCGCAACCTTTTTGAAGCCGAGGTGGACAGGATGGCGCAGAAATTCATCCAGACCCAAATCCAGATGGAAGTCTTGCCTGCCCCCTCCCCCTCTGGGTCTGGGAGCATGTAGTCTCTTCCCATTGCTCCTTCTCTGACCTGACCTCTGGCTTTGGAATCTTTGGGTCCAAGGCTTCTCGGAGTGAGGGGTCAGCACTGATGGTACCTCGATGCCAACCATTGACTTTAGTGGTTCAGCTCTGACTAGTTTGGAGAAATCAGTCTCTCGGAGCCATAGCCTTGGTGCCAGATCCGAAGGGATGGCGTCTGCTTCAAGGTTTTTGGAGTCGGCCCTTCCACTTAGTCTCTGTGCCTGGAGGTTCTGATCAGACTCCCCCGTTGACTTAAAGGGTTACAGATCCGGCCTTGGTCCCAGCTTCTGGTATTCATTCTCCCTCTGCTTTTGACATGGTGGAGAGGGTTCTCTCTGCTCCCTCAAGACACTTGACATTATCGTCCTCCGAGTTCATCCTGGCTCCCTCTTTCTGGTCCGGATTCCACCATCCTGCCCCCCCTCAGGGATAGCCTGTTGCCTCTCTGCCCCAGGGAGCCCCCCCCAAAAGGCCAGAAGTTTGAGTGCTCCCCAGAGACCCCCTCTGAGGAGCTCCCTCGGAAACATGCATGTAAAAGGAGGCACTTGGATTCCCCTGGATGATGTCTTCTTTAGAGACCTCATGGAAATCCTGCGCCAGCGTGAGGGGTGGTCTGTCCAAAAACCCAACCCGGAACAGTCTGTGTTCCTGGTAGCATTTGGCACAGAACCATCTACCTCCTGGGTGTCTCCTCCCTCAGAGCCGCTTGTGGATTTGATTTTATCTCTGGCATTGAAAGAACCCGACATGGTGGAACCCATCCCCAAGTGCCCTGATAAAATGCTAAGTGCACCTTCTGACAAACAGCATTGGTCTAAGGGATCCTCAGTTGATGCCATGATGGGCTGCGGTAGCCAGCAAGAAAGCTAACTCAGGAGAGCTCTGTTGTCCATCCACCGAACTGGGAGTCTCAGGACATGGACCGTTTTGGGAAGCGGATTTACGCTTCACCCCCGTTTGCTATGCGTGCACATAACTGCATGACATGTGATCAGACCTCAGCGGGACATGGTCAAAGAGGTTGTTGAGTCTGCCGCAGGGTCCATGTTGGTGGAAGAGAAGGTGTTCTCTTCCCCTAGGCCACCCTCACTTCCATTTCCAACACCTCTATGAGGTTCATGTTGCATGCTATCAAAGGTGCCTCTTGGGCAGCTGGCACACCATTGCCATCAGGCATCATGCCTGGGTCTGGCTTTGTGCATTCTCGGAGCCCTTCAAGAGATCTTTTAGAAATGCCCCTTATGAGGATTCCACCCTTTTTGGAAAAATGGTTTGAGACACTTTAGTCCAGACTGAGAAAGATGGGAAGACCTTGTCTGCCATCTGGATCTGCTTCTCAACCCCACAACAGTCCTTTTCACGGAATCAGTAGGGGGTGAAGAAGATGTGGTTCCAGAAGACTCTGGGCTATTCCCATGACACTCAAGACTTGTCCTCCCCCAGAGGCAGAGGGGAATATGACAGATGCCGTCCTCATGGCAGAGTGGATCTGAGGAACCAGTGGTCTTGGGATTCCTCCCAGACAGACTCGTGCAGCAGCCCTGTAGGGTTGCCCGACTGCTCGTGTCTGGAGGCAGTCAGGTAACATCTCTCGCTACACTCAACAGCCTGGGAGTCACAGACGATTATTGGGTGTTGCAAATCATATCCAGAGGATACTCCATCCCAATCATACAAACACCAATTCTGCCCAAACACCTCCCGGACTTTCCACCCGAGCAACGGGAGGAAGCAGCAGTGGAAATCTCCAAGCTGCTCAAAAAATATCCAAGCCCATTCCCCCAGACCAGTCTGGATCAGGCATCTATTTCAGGTTCTTTAGTACCAAAGAAGATGGGGGACTTGAAACCCATCTTGGATCTTTCAACCCTAAACCTGTCAGTTGCCAAGACCAATTTCCAGATGGGCACTCTCCAATCCATTTTGCCCTTCCTGCAGAGAAATTACTGGATGTGCTCAGTGGACCTTCAGGGTGCATACTACCACATCAGAAGTGACAGGTGCTCTCTGAAGTTCCTCCGCTTCTGGCTGGGGGCCAATCATTGCCAGTTCAGAGTGCTACCCTTTGGTCTCACCACCATCCCCAGGGTGTTCACCAAAGTGACAGTAGTGGTAGCTGCTCACCTGTGGCTGCAAGGGGTTCCACGTCTTCCCCTACCTGGACGATTGGCTCCTTTGTGCTCCCTCCAGGCATCACCTCTGTCAAGCCAGGGATCTCTTTCTCTGGATTGCCCACCAGTTGGGCATAACCATAAATCTTAACAAGTCACTATTGATGCCAGTTCAAGTTCTAAATGTCATTGGGGCTCGTTTAGATACTATTCAGAGCAAGATTTCTCTAACTCTGAACAGACTTCAATCCCTCAGACATCATGTACATTATTTAGACACAGTCTCCTCCTGCAGAGTCAGTGCTTCGGGCGTTGGGGTCCATGGCAGCCACTATCACTCTGAACCCCACAGCTCGCCTACATAGAGTTTTCCAATGGACCCTAGAGGTTCAGTGGTCCTTGCTAGATCTGCTGTTATCTCATCCAGTTCGTTTGTCTTGGGCTTGTGGGGATTCACTTCTCTGGTGGCTTCAGTCCTCTGATCTCCTTCGGGGTCACCCGTTTATCCTTCCCGCCCCAGTGACCACAGTGACTACGGACACCTCCCTACTCTGGTGGGAGGGGCATTGCATGGGAAGAACAGTCCAAGGCACATGGGTCTTCCCTGGAGACTATCTGCATATATCAACATGAGGGAGATGAGAGCGGTGCTGTTGTCATTGTAAGCTCTTCATGCCCATCTTCCCCAAGGGATGATTGCCATTCATACAGACATGTCTATAGTCTGGTACATCAACAAACCGGGAGGAACCAAGTCTTCTCCCCTTTGTCACAAAACCATGAGATTGCAGGAGTGGGCGATCTCCTCTGGCCGTTTTCTGGTGGCAACGCACATTCCGGGGAGGTCCAACATCCTGGCGGACAGGCTCAGCAGATCTATTCTGATGCCTTATGTGTGGTCTCTGAATCCTTCAGTAGTGGAACAGAGCTTTCTAAAGTGGGGGTCGAACTTGCTGCGATCTCTTTGCCTCTTCTTCCAAAGTGCAGTCCAGCGAGTTTTGCTCTGAACCCCCCCCCCCCCCCCCCTGCTGGGAGTCCCTCAGGGAAGCTTTAGTTCATGCTTGGCCCTCCAGTCTTCTGTGTGCTACCCTCCTTCCATTGATCCCAAAATTCATACAGAAAGTTCAATGGCTGTGGAGCTTAGTGATCCTCATTGCCCCCTCCTGGCCTCGCCAAGTTTGGTTCCACTCTGTGGTCTCATGCAGTGTGTCCTCCTTGGACATTAGATCCGGTTTTGGATCTGATTTCGCATCCCTCAGGGATCCCTTCCCCAGATCAGGGCAGTTTGAATCGGACAGTTTGGATGCTCCAGTTCCAGTGATAGCGAGGACTCTCCGGTTAAAACAATTTTGGTGGCGGCTGACAAATCTTCCACCAGGAAGGTTTATTCCAGTAAGTGGAAACATTTTTCACTGTGGGCGTCCCAACATGGTTTTGGTCCCTTTACTACCCCAGTCCACGCCGTTTTGGAATTTCTGGCAGGTATCTTTCATCAGGGGGCCAGTTCTAAGGTAAAGGCGCAGTTGGCTAAAGGTGCAGTTGGCAGCTATCTCCAATTTTCATATAAAAGACAATTCAGCTTCCCTAACTTCTTCCAAGCTTTGTAAAGCCTTTTTGAAAGGTATCTTTTTACTTGGACCACCAGTCAAGGACCCTAAGCCCTCCTGGGATCTTACTCTAGTCCTACAAGCCTAGGTTTCTTCTCCCTTTGAACCACCTGCTTTGGTGGATTTACAATTCCTGTCATGGAAGACCGCTTTTCTGGTTGCTATTACCTCGGCTAAAAGTGTGTCAGAGATTCAGGCCTTGTCTGTCAAAACCCCTTGTATGGTGTTTCATAAAGACAGGGTTTTGTTACAGATGAACCCCTCCTTTCTTCCAAAAGTGGCTTCAGAATCTAACATTAACCAGGTCACCAGTCTTCCTGTTTTCTTTCCAAACTTTCAGAATAAAGGAGAGTATAAATTGCATTTGCTTGATGATCATAGGCAACTGCATTTTTATTTGCACAGAACAAAGTCCTTTCATAAGTCTTCTCTAAGTCTTTCTTAGGGAAACCTGTGTCCAAGGTAATTCTTGCTCATTGAATCTCTTGGTGCATAGCCCTGGCATATAAAGTCAAAGGATGATCTCCGTCAATTCATGTCAGGGCACATTCTACCAGGTCTGTGGCTACTTCAGCGGCCTTTTGGTCTAGAGTTTTTTTGGATGATATTTGTTCTGCAGCTACTTGGGCATCGTCTCACATGTTTATTTTGCATTATAAGTTGGATCTCCTGTCCAGAGTCAGGACTCCCTTTGGCTCCACCATGCTCCAGAACATCCTTCCTTCCATGAGGCCCTCCCAGGGTCTTTGGGTAACTAGGGACTCTGTCCCACAGGCTGAAGACCAAATGAAAACCACTTCAGATAAAAAAAGTTATGTACTCACCATTACATTCCATCTGAGTTGTTGCTTTTCATTTGTCTTCAACTGTCCCTCCCTCCTTCCCCCTGCCTTTTGTGGGCTATGTGGTAGACCGGATGGAAGAGGCATAGCCTTAATCTTGTAAGGCTTTGTCTTCCTTATGATGTTTTCAGGGTATTAATGCTAGAGTGTTAGTCACTTGGTTAGGTCAGGGTGCTACTGTCAGCAGCAAACTTGCTCTGAGGAGAGGAGGGAGATGGGGGCATAGGGCATGGGGGTAGGGGAGGAGCTTGGAGCTCTAATCCAATGCTGAAAAATGTGGCCGAGACACATCCGTACTAGATTTGTATTCCCACAGGTTGAAGATGAATGAGAAGCAACAACTCAGATGGAACGTTATGGTGAGTACATTAACCTTTTTTTTATGTGTAGATATAGATCAAGAAACACCAAGTGTTAGGTTCTGATATTTGCTGGACAGTCTAGTAAAGCAGAATGTGTTATACCTTATACCTGGAATCACTGGCTAGGTACATTCTGTAGTAGCAGACAGTCATGATGTTGAGAAAATTGCTCTAATTTTGTTACAGGACTACATTATTATGAAGAGAGACAGATTTAGCTAGTGTAGAAGTGGATAGTAGGGGTGTGTCTTTTTAACGCATTCTGTGAATTTTCTTTTTTTCCTCCTGCCCCACCAGCTAGATGTTGTGCCCTGGCAAGAAAATTAATCTGGAGCCACCCCTGATTAGTTGGTTAGTGCCAGATTTTAGACCTTCATATGTCATATTGTTCAGCAAACACATGTTGGTGCAAAACATGTTCTATTAACATTTAAACTAATTTATAGTAATTAAAATGTCTCTCTAATTTTGGGCTGTTGTTCCTCATTATCTTTCAACTTGAAAACAAATCCAAGCTCAGATAAATGGTGAAACAATCAAAAACCAAGTTCCATAAATGAAATAATGCTGACCACATGTCTTCCAATGGAAATTGAGCACCATCTCACTTTCATTAAAGACATCTTCAAAGTACAAACACGCAGTGCTGTACAAACCTTTAAATAACCATATAAACCATGATATCCAAGACATGTAACCAAGAAATCATGTGACTAAACAATTAAAGGTACATGCCAAGTAAAATGTACAGACACACACAAAAACAGGTACCAGGCAAAGTTTTTTTTTATAATTTGGCATACCTCATTTTTAAAACACAGTTAATAGAAATGTCATGATTAAACCCAGAGATGCCCTGGAATTTATTCTCTACTGCCATAAAACAGTTCCTGTATTCAATCATATTTTCCCAGTTTCTATCTCATACTGGATAAGGAACTTGTTCTGATATGAAAACTATTAACTTTTTGAAACTGGTACATTGATGTTCATCGTGTTACCCTGCTGCAGTCATCACACTTGAGTTATCCTGTCGTCAGGCGGTCCTGCAGTCGGCCGGAATTCCAAAGTCTTGGTCCGGCGTCGGTTGCTGTCGCCTCTTCCCTGACGTCAGTGCGCCAGGGGTATATATAATGCAACCGACGCCATTTTCTTCAGAACTTGTTCTGATATGAAAACTATTAACTTTTTGAAACTGGTACATTGTTATGCATGTTCACTAATGGCATAAGTTGCATCTTTGTATTTTATACTATAATTATGCTTATAAATTCTTTTGAGTGGGTTTAGTCTTCCGCACCTAAAACCCATCATGGGATATACAAGAGATGGTGTAAACCACCCCTTTTCATCCACAGTTATACACTCTGGATAGAAGGATAATAATCTAGCCAGAGATGGGATTTAAAAATTAAAAGTACTATACCCAAGGCTGATTTTTTATTTTTTTTTTGTTTTTTCAGTTTCATACATTCTGAAACCATTGCTATGTTAATGGCAGATGTGCAGTAATGATCTTTTTGGAGAGTCCTGATTCTGTTGGCTATCATACTGTGAAATGAACAAATGTTGTCGTCCCCCAAGTTACTAGTAGCTCAAGGAGAAGATGAAGCTCTGTGCAGTGCAAAGAATTATGACTAGGTTTCCAATCATAACCCTTTGTGTTTTTGACAAGAGATTCACCTCTTGGGCTTTGCTTTCTAATTGAATGTCTTGACTTCTGCATCTCACACATAATAAGCTGGTCATTATTGGTGACCCTCACATAATCCTTTATGCCCATAGCCGTGAACACATGCTAAATATTCATTAGCCAAGTATTCAGAAAAGGAGGATTAAAAGGTCATTACTGAGGGGATATCTTAAAGTAGTGCTGATGTAGTTTTTAAGAAGACATTTTTTCAGTGCATTGACAGTTTTGGGAATTGAACCTAAGAGTGGGTTTGCTGTTCAGTGTCCAGTTGAAGGTTTAGATTCCTTGTAAAAGTTAAGCACATCTTTCTGAGAACTGGAGTTAAAATTAGCAAGAATATTCAAAATTACTTCATAGCGGTTTGTGATTGGAATTTAGCAAACTGTTATAATGTATTCAGAAATGTTTATCATATTCTTCACTGCTACAGTAGCAGTAGTTTTGGCTAAATGGGGAGGGTTATATCCTGCCAAGCATATAACAGCTTGCCAGTTTCCAATTCTTCAGGGCACCTTCTATCCACCCAAAATTGTCAGGCAACTTGAGCTGAGCTGACTAAAAAACAAGTTTGGGCGTGAAGCCCTTCAGAGCTTTACTGCCACCGAAGAGTACGCTTCTCTTGAGGCATTTGAGGATTGGTAGTCGGCTTGTGTTGTTTCTTTGGGCAGACAAGTTCCCTTTGGGGAAAACGCCTTCCATTTTCTTTTGTGTTCAAGTTTTAGCTCCTTCCACTTCAGGGAAGTTATTTTGAAGTTCGCAGTATTGTGTTTTAATGGACTCTTAAGAGACTATAACATACTTTTTAAATGGAGCGCTTATTTTTCCTGTTTAAAAGTGGTGTCATTTTTTCCGCTGGAAAATTGTGTTTATTTTACTTTTGTGAGCTTGGCATACTGTTTAAAGTGCTTTTAACTGTGTTTTATTCCTGTCAAAAAGTAACTTTTGTAGACTGATAGTGCTTCCCATGGAAGACCAACAGCAAATCCTGGTAGGGGTATCATTTTTGGCTTGACCATGGAACAGACTACTGGTCCCATGGTCATTCCTTCTTCCAGCCACAAAAAGAAAAAGTTAAGCAAATGGCCTTTGCCATCACAGAAGGCTAGCAATTTGCCTCGGCCATTGGTGAATGACTGCTGTGGCTATTTGTTGTACCCCAGACTACTCATCTTTTACCACAGATCCCTCTGGTGTAGTGCCTACAGCCACTATGGACTGGGGGTTAGGCATGTCCTCTGTGGCTGTTGGGCACCCGTCAGGAGAGCCACTGCTTCAGTCTTGGGACAAGAAACAGGGTTCCCTGTTGCATTAGAATTCTGTACTAATATCTCCAGAAGCTTTTGTTGCCATTAGTAACACATTTGGCCCCATTACCTGTTAAAAACTGAAAAACAAGCATGCATCTACCCATCAAATTTTTTTGTATTGGAGTAGTTCAGTGGGTCTGGCTCGGGGTGGAATTCAGGCTATTGATCCTTCTTGATCCTTCTTGTAAAGTAAAAGAAAGAAAGAATACCTCTTTTCCTGAAGAGATTTAAGATTCTGAATTTCTGAATCTGAACAGAAAGATGCAGGGATGGATACATTTTTTTTTCCTCCTCAGATTTCTGATTTGGGCTCTGAGGAGAGCTCAGATGTTCGTGTTTCACTGTTGCAGTCATTACATTTGGGTAATCTGGTGGCAAGTTTCCCTCAGTCGGCCTGATTAACAAAGTCTTGGGTCCTGCGTCGGTTGTTGTCCCTTCTTCCATGACGTCAGGTCGTCAGGGGTATAAAACATGCAGCCGACGCCATTACATCAGTCTTTATTGCTGCGCAGTGCCCAAAGCAGAAGCAGTTCGCAAGTGCCGATCGGCCGACTCCTGAAATTGTTGTTTTCAAGTTTCAGAAACAGTGTCTTCAACTAAAAGCCAAGTACCCTGTTGGGGAAACTTTTTCTTGCTCCTTACCGATGTCAGTAAAAGTTAATAATTGTGGGTAGCAAATACCTCGTAAGGATTTTCATTTGTAGTGTATTCCTTGCCTAGGCCCTGACCACGACATACCTTGCTGTCGGTTTTGTGCTTTATTTAATCAGAGCACTATCCATCATCGGTACATTTTTGCTTCTAAATATTTCTGTTCTCTGTTTAATTATCCAGAAATGACGTCTGTTAGCCATCCGACTACCGGAATACTGAAAAAAAACGCAAAGAAAAAGGCCGTTGAGATCCAAAACTGCAGACAACGCTTCTCGTAAGCCAGTCGCCGGTACTCAGTGAGGTGCTTTCGCAGCCCCTGATACCTGCTACTTCTGATTCGCAGGCCTCTACTGAGACCAATTCGGAGTCCGGTATGCCGTGAGATGCTTCACATATGGATCCCGCCTTGGATGGGTCCGGAGCCGCTGAGCAGGCACTGGCCTCTGAGGGTGTATTCAGGCCTACAGACTTGCATATTAAACCTACTCCAGCTAAGGCCTAAATCTCGATCTATGTCTAAAAAAACAATGCCCAGGCCACATGTTCAGGCTCCTATGCCTAAAAAATAAATGATCAAAATGGCTGAAGATTTAATTACTCTGATCAGGGGTAGTCACCCCCCCCCCCCTCCAAGAGGCCTAGGATTGAATTTGACTATGAATCTTCTGAACAGGACTCTGTTTCTTCTGACTCTTCTAATGATCTGGATTTGTCCATACCTACTTATGAGGACTCTGATGCAGAGGATTCCATTCCCTCTGCTTCTCCGCCTGAGGATTTCTCTTTTGGGGAAACTTTACATACCTTAAGGGAGCATTTCCACTGGGAAAGTCAGGATTTCTCTGAATCCAAAAAGAGGCTTAGGGATTTCCTTCTTCCTCAGCATAGGCCTTTGACTATACCTCCTGTACTAGACATTGTTGATGATGTGTTTTCGGAATCCAGTAGGGCCCCTGATTCCTTGCCTCCAGTCCCTAGCAAACCAGACAGGTACTACAGGGTTCTTGATTCCCACAAATTCCTTTTCAAAAATCCTGTTGCAGACCCTGAAACAATTTCTCAGGGGCCCAAGGGCATTAAGGCTTCTACTACTAAAAGTCCTACCCTTTCTGATAAGAGACTCCAGGGCGCTGGATAGATGGGGTAAAAAGGCTTATACTTCTGCAACCTTAGCAATCAGGGCTTTAAACTGTCAATTCCATATACTAAAATATCAACAGCATATCATGGGACTGCTTGGGCGGCCACAGTGGTGCAGTGGTTAGCATTGCCACCTCACAGCAAGAGGTTCTCCAGTTCGATTCTTGGCTGGGGTGCCTTCTGTGCTAAGTCTGCATGTCCTCCCTGTGGTCGCGTGGGTTTCCTCCGGGTGCTCCGGTTTCCTCCCACATCCCAAAGACATGCAGTAGGTGGATTGGATACTCTAAATTGGCCCTAGGTGTGAGTGGGTGCATGTGTGTGCCTTCTGTGGAAGGTTGGGCACCGGGCTGGCAACTCAACACTGTAAAATTCCACTGCCAATCATGAGCGGACAGATGTTCCACTGTGGCAATCCCTAACGGAGAAAAGCCGAAAAAAGAAATCATGGGACTGCTTCAACAGAAAATGATAATTTCTGACTGTGTGGAGAATAAAGATTTGCAGGATTTATTGCCTTGCTGGACAAGTTGGCAAACATACTTTGCAATGTGGTTTTGATTCTTTAGAGGCCTCTTGCAGGGCTGTTGTTACTGGGTCTGTGCTTAAAAGGCATGCTTGGCTTAAGGAGCAATCTCTGCCTGATCATGTTAAAGCAAAACTTTTGGATGCTCCTTTACAGCAGGACCACCGGTTTGGCAATAAGGCTGAAGAAGTTCTAAAAAATATGGAAGATAAAGCTAAATCTATGGAAACTGTACAACCTCCTAGATTTAGTAGGTATTGGCCTACTAAGAACTGGTCCTTTCCAGCTCCTTCCAGAGCCACTACAGCCAAACCCAGACATTCCAAAAGCACCAGGTTTCAGTCCCAAGGGAGCTAAACAATGGGGTGCTTCCACTTCAAAACTGGAAACAAGCCACCACCCTATGGTAAACAGTCTCAATGACTTCCCTTTGAAATTGCCAAGCACTTGCCTCTTAGCCACCCCTTTGGGGGAAAACTGGCTCTTCATTCAAGAAACTGGCAACTTATAACCCAGGACAAATGGGTTTTAAATATAGTGTCCCAGGGATACAGATTTCATTTCCACTTGCTGCCAACTCCAAACGGGTGGCCAGACCTGCCCCCAAATCAGTGGGCAGAGACTCAGAAACAAGTACTTTCCCTCCTAAACATGGGTGCTATTCAACTAGTACCAGAAGAGGAAAAGGGACAAGGTTTCTATTCCAGACTTTTCCTGGTACCCAGAAAAGACAAATCATGACGTCCAATTCTGGACCCGTCTACTCTAAACACCTTTCTGGACATTCCAAAATCAAGATGCTGACTCTTCACCAGTTACTTCCAATGCTAGGCAAGGATGCCTGGTTGGCAACTCTAGATTTAAGAGGCTTACCTGCATATCCCAATCGGAATCTTGCAGAAGGTACCTACGCTTCAAAGCAGGATGCATTATCAGTTCTCTGCACTGCCCTTTGGCTTGTCTACTGCACCCAGGTATTCACAAAGTGCCTGGCTCCAGTAATTGCATTTTGCAGGCAAAGAAATATTCAAATATATCCATACCTGGACGATTGTCTAATTCAGGCAGAAAACCAGGCCATTCTTCTAAAACATCTGGTGTTTGTAAAAAGAGTTCTAACCTGTCTAGGGTACACCATAAACTAAAATAAATCTCAACTGGTACTCTCTCAAAAGATTACATTCCTGGGTGCAAGCTTGAATACAACTACCCAGATGGCTTTCCTTATGCCAGAAAAGCAAATTAATTTGAGGACTGACTTCAGAACAGGTGGCCACAAAAACCCTGCTATCTGCAAGGCAAATACTGCAAGCCTTGGGGTTCGTGGCCTCCTGCATTCTTCTAATTCCATATTCAAGACTGCATATGAGGAAACTTCAGTGGTACTTAAAAACTTTATGGAGTCAACATTGTCACAGCCTGGCAGCAATGATTCCTATCGTACCTTGCCTGCACCTAGAGTTCCTTTGGTGGGCAGAGGCCTGCCACCAAAACAAGGGACTGCCATTCACACCACCCCCTGCCACCCAAACCCTAACTACAGACTCATCCGACTATGCATGAGGGGCTCATCTGGCACGGGCAAATGGAGCCCAAATCAAATGCACCTTCATATCAATCAAAAATAATTGCTAGCTGTACAGAATGCCAGCCTTCAAGGGCTATCTTCATCCAGGACAATTACTGATAAAGACTGACAATATCCAGGACAATTACTGATAAAGACGGACAACACCACTGTTATGTGGTACATAAGCAGGGGGGTACACATTCCTACCTCCTCTGCAGACTAGCCATGGCATTGTGGAACACTGCCTTGAACTACCAAGTACAACTACAAGCTCAATTCCTGCCAGGAAAGTTGAATGTTCTGGCAGACTAAGCAGAAATCTCATGGACCCACACGAACGGAAACTGGAATCACGGATTTTCAACATGTTGACATGCAAATGGGGGGAGCCCAGACATAGATCTTTCTGCCTCACCCCAGAACTACCAGTTGGACAAATTTTGCACAAGAACTCATCACAAAAAAGCCTGGAAAGTGGATGCTCTGTCCTTCAGCTGGAAAAACCTATCAGCCTATGCCTTTCCTCCTCTGCCTCTGCTCTCCAAAGTTCTACTAAAAGTCAAACAGAACAAACCAAAAATGATTTTGATTGCTCCAGACTGGCCTCACCAACACTGGTACCCACTCCTGTGCAGTGTGTCACACATTTCACAGTGGCACCTGCCTCAGACACCTTCCTTACTGTCTCAGCAGGAGAACCAAATTCTGCACCCTCCGCTCCAAACATTGAATCTTGCAGCTTGACTAATCACTTAAATTCCCCCTTAGCATCCCTCAGCAAACCTGTGATGGATGTCATGTTGGAGGCGAGAAGACCTAGTACTAGAAAATCTTATGCTGACAGATGGAAAAGATTCTGTGCCTGGAATCACTCTCGAGGGATGAGTACAGCAGTGCCCAATTTACCTCAGGTTTTACAATACTTAACTGAGATGCTTCACAAGGGCCTGCCTTTTTCTTCCTTAAAAATCCCTGCCTCTGCCATTTCGGCTCATTACAACACAGAACCCCCTGTCTTCTCTCATCCTTTTCTAAAGCAGCATCTCAGAGGGGCGAAAAACATGAGACCACCCAGGAGAGCTCCAACCCCTGCCTGGGACCCTAATTTTGTATTGGAGCAACTCACTCTACCTCCTTTCAAGCCAGCTGCTACTGCAGATTTAAAATTTCTTTCCTGGAAAACAGCCTTCCTTTTAGTAATCACTTCAGTTAGAAGGATATCTGAATTTTACAGGCCCTTATGGTAGTGGAGCCTTTCATTATCTTCCATGCGGACAGGGTGTCACTCAGGACCAATCCATCATTCATGACCAAGGTGGTATCCAGTGTGGCTCTTAATCAGTCCATTCATTTGCCAACTTTCTTTCCCAATCCACACAAAAGAAAGGGGAGCGGAGTCTGCATTCATTGGATGTACACAGACAACTTGGATTCTACTTGGACAGGACTAAATCTCGAAGAAAATCTGAACAACTGCTGGTAGCATTTGCTGCAGGGGCGGAGGGGAAGGCGATTTCAAAGCAAACCATTTCTAAATGGATAAGCCATTGTATTCATTTCTGTTATAAGCACCATGGAAAACCTATCCCCCGGGGGATCAGATCTCATTCCACCAGGGCTGCATCTACTTCAACAGCCTTTCTCAGAAGTGTTCCTACCAGGGATATTCTAGAAGCTGCTACCTGGAGTTCAGTTCATACTTTCACCAAGCATCATCACTTAAAATCCAGAGCTGGCTTTGGCACTGCTGTTTTGCAGGGCCTTATAGCTGGTCCTTATGTTGTATAAATCCATCCTCCCAACCATAGCTTTGGGAATCTACCCAAATGTAATGACTGCAACAGTGAAACACGATGAACATAGTACAGTTGTGTACACTTACCATAAATGTAGATGTTTGAGTGTGTTCACTGTTGTGTGCAGTCCTGGTTACCCTCCCTCCAGCCCCGTTTTCTCTTACTATACCTCTATTTTCTTTTACTATGCGTAAAAGCCTTTTTGGTGTATTTGCTTTTGTTTGGCGGTATATTTTTGTGTTTTTAATTTTATATATATATATATATATATATATATATATATATATATATATATACATATATATATAGATATATAGATATATATATATATATATATATATATATATATAGATATATAGATAGATATATAGATATATAGATATATAGATATATATATTTTTTTGCTCCCGATTTGAGGGGTACCTGACATCTGGGGCAAGAAAACCTGATGTAATGGCATCTGCTGCATGTTTTATACCCCTGATGACCTGACGTCATGGAAGAAGGGACAGCAACCGACACAGGACCCAAGACTTTGTTAATCAAGGCCGACTGAGGGCAACCTGCCAGCAGATTACCCAAATGTAATGACTGCAACAGTGAATACACTCGAACATCTACATTTATGGTAAGTGTACACAACTGTACTTTCCTCCTTCAAACTCCCCACAGGTCTTTGAGCCCTCTATGCCAGCGCCTATCCTGGTGCCAGCTTCTTCGGTTCCACTGGTAGATCTTACTGTGGCTCCAGAACCTACCCTGTGGAGCACGGCTCAGTTGGAGCCGATCCACCCTCGAGACCGTGACCCCCTAGTTACAGGACTGATCTTTTTTTTCTACGGTTCCGGTTGCTTTGGCAGCTCAGAGTCCTCTTGCAACCCCTTTCCTGGAGATGGGGTCGTCTGACTGGGGTGTCTTTTTCTGTTCCAGGCTCCCATCCCTCTTCGGGCAGGCCTACTGGGGTGTCTTTTTCTGTTCCAGGCTCCCATCCCTCTTCGGGCAGGCCTGCCTTCCAAGTTATGGAAAAGGCACTCACCTCAACAGACTCACAGTTGGCCCCTTCGGCGCTGGAATGTCACATATACATGTCCTCTGGTTTGCAGCTGACACAGTCCACTACACTGGGACATCGGGCACAGGAGCAGCAAGATACCCTGCCACAGGGCACCCTCTCTCAGGAGTCCTCTTCAGATGTTCCCCCCTGAAGAGTCACCCTGTTTGAGATCGTGCAAGAGGAAGCACAAGCACATTAATTCCCCTGAGGAATCTCTCACCAAGGATTCAGATTACGATGAGGGGGAAGGGTGCCCATGGTCACCCCCTGAGGATGTCTCCTTTGGAGACATACTGGAGATCCTGAAGCAGAGAGGTAAATGGAAGCTCAACAAACCTTCCTCTGAGGAATCTGTATTCTTGCAGGCTTTCCGTGCTGGACCCTCTACTACCTGGGTGACCCCGCCTGCAGATGAGTTGGTCAAGGTCATCGTGCAACATGCCCGGAAGGCCCCTGACACTGTTTAGCCAATCCCCCCAGAGACCGGACAAAATACTCTCCCCTCCAGAGGATCAGTGCTATTGGTCCAAAGGCTTGGCAGTACATGCTATAGTGGTGGCAGCGGCCACAAGGAAAGAACTCTGAGGACAGTCCTGCTGTCCATCCTCCAAACAGGGAGTCTCGGACAATAGACAGACTAGGGAAGCGGGTTTATGCTTCAATGAACTTTGCCATATGGTCATTGAATTATATGGCATATTTCACCCACCTTCAGAGAGACCTGACCACGGAACTCTCAGGAGTGTTAGCAGGACGAGTGTCTGATGAGGACCGTGACAAAGTTGCTTCACAGCTTGCCACCCTGGAATCCATATCTAGATCATCCATGCAGATGATTGCACATACAACCGAAGTGGAGGCCAGAGCAATGGGTGCCGGCGTTGTCATGAGACGTCACGCCTGGATGCGCTTGTGCGACTTTGCAGACCCTTTCAAGTCTTCCTTTGTCAACGCTCCCATTGATGCTTCCTCTCTTTGGTCCAAAAGTTAGACACGTTAGCCAGGTGTGAGAAGGACGGCATGACCCTATCTGCTGTGGCCATACATTTTTCCACTCCACAACGATCCTACTTTAGGAATCTGAGGAGTGGAAAGATGTGGCTCAGGAAATCTCAAGGGCCTTTCTGTGACACGTGGTGAGTTTTCCTCACTGGGCAGAGGGGGGAAATCATCAGACACCCCCCCCATGAGGCAGAGGGGGTCCACATAACCAGGGGTCCAGAGATTCCCTTTCTGGGCAGCCCTACCATCGCTCCTGAAGAGCAGCCCAATTGCTTGCCTCTGGAAGCAGTCTGGGGATGATTCTCGCTGCACCACTTAGCCTAGCATTCCATAACAGATTCTTGGGTGAAGACGATAATTACCAGAGCTTACCACATACCCTTTGATCTTTACCCGAGGCAGTAAAAGTGAATCCCTGACATTCCACCCAGTCAGAGGGACCCAGCAGCACAAGAAATTCGAAAGCTGTTCCAAAAATAGTCATCCAGACAGTCCCACCAGACCAGATAGAATCCAGATTTTACTCAAGGTTCTTTTTAGTGGCAAAAAAGACAGTGGACCGGAGGCCAATTTTGGACCTCAGCATCCTAAATAAGTTCATCAGACTGTCCAAATTTCAGAGGGTCACGGTTTAGTCTATCCTCCCATTTCTGGAAAAAGACAACTGGATGTGCTTGATCTTCAGGATGCATATTACCATATAAAAATGGACAAATGCACCAGAAGATATCTCCGCTTCCAGTTGGGAGCCAATCACAACCAATTTTGAGTGCTGCCCTTTGGTCTCTCCACAGCCCCCAGAATGTTGAAATGTATGGCAGTAGTAACAGCTCACTTGAGACTGCAAGGATTCCGGGTGTTTCCATATCTAGATGATTGGCTCCTTACTGCCCCCACCAAACATCTACTGCTTTTCACCTTGCACTACACTCTACAGCTGGCATACTCTTGGGGATCTCAATAAATGAAGAGAAGTCAAAACTAGTACCTACTCAAAGCCTAGAATTCATAGGAGTAACATTTGACATAGGGTCTTGCCTGGTCGCCCTTCCTCTTCACAGGCTTCAGAGACTAAGATCTCAACTCTGAGTGATACTCTGTCAGGACAAAGTCCCAGCTCATTCCGTCCAACTGCTGGGTTCAAAGACAGCAATGATTACTATAGTTCCCCTAGCAAGACTCCATATGAGATTACTACAGTGGCTCCTAGCGCACAGTGGTCCCTATTGACACATCCCATGTCCTACATAAGCCACATAATGAACTGCTGCAAGCAAGATCTGAATTGATGGATGAAGCCAGAAATGGAATTGTGGAGTCTTCCCTTCTCACCCTTTCAGCCCAAGGCCGTAGTGACCACAGACACGTCCCTGATGGGGTGGGGACATTTTCAGGGAAAGACGGTCCAAGGCACTTGGTCCCCCTTAGAGGCCCATTTTCATATCAGTGTCCTAGAATTGAAGGTGTTGCTTTTGGCATTGCAAGCATTCCAATCTGCCCTCTCGTCACGGACAATTGCTGCCTAGTCAGACAAACATGTCTGTCGTCTGGTATATTAACAAATGGGGGGAACCAGATCCTACCCATTGTGTCTGGAAGCCATGAGAGTTTGGCAATGGGCAATAGCCTCCAACCACTTTTTGGTCGCAATGCACATTCCCAGGAATTTCAACGTGATTGTGAATAAGCTGAGCAGATGCATTCTCCTGCCTCATGAGTGGTCCCTCAGTTCTGAAGTAGTGACAGAGATTTTCTGTCACTGCGGTCAGCCTTGCTGCAATGTATTCATGTGTCCCACCAACCATAAATGCAGCAGCTACTTTGCCCTAATCCTCCCACAGGGGGAGTCCCCAAGGGATGCTGTAGTACACGACTGGCCCCTGGGATTGCTTATGCCTTCCCTCCTTTTCCTCTGATTCCATAATTTCTAAAGAAAGCACTTCAGTTGAGAAGCAAAGTTAATCCTCATTGCACCCTATTGGCCCCAACAAGTCTGGTTCCCTTTCCTTTGGCCTCACCTGGTTCATTGACTGGACTCTGGATCCAACTCAAGGATTACTGTCAAACCCTCAGGGGTTGATCCACCCAAACCTATCCAGCCTCAAGCTGACAACTTGGTACCTCCACTTTCAGTAATTGGCAGGCAAAATAACTTATCTTCCCCTGTACGAAAAATACTTCTGGCTTCCCATAAGCCATCCACCAGAAAAATTTATTGTAGTAAATGAAACAGATTTATTTTTTGGTCTCGAGAAAAAGGACTCTAATTCGGTGTTAGAGTATTTATCAACCTTACTCCATTTAGGAGCATCAGCTTCTATGATCCTGGTCCATTTAGCAGCTATCTCAAACTTCCAAACAGTTTCCCGCCCTTCAAAAAGCCCATTGAACCTTGGAAATTTGATGTTTGTCCTACAGAATTTAACTCGTGATCACTTTGAGCCTGCTGCCACTTGCTGTATAAAATTCTTGTCTTGGAAGACTTTTTATTCTTGGTAGCCATTACCTCGACAAGAAGAATTTTAGAATTACAGGCCTTGTGCTTAAAATGGCCTAACATAGTTTTCCACAAAGAGAGAGTATCTCTTCGGACTAACCCCTCCTTTCTACCCAAGGTTGTCTGAGTTAAATATTAATCAGTCCATTGACCTGACAGTTTTCTTCCCAAAATTTTCTAATAAAGGTGAATTTTTGCATTTATTGGATGTACATAGACCATTATGTGTCTACTTAGTACTAAATCTTTCTGAAAATCTGACCAATTATTTCTGTCTTTTTTTCAGGATCCAAGTTGGGAAAATGTTTCCAAAGTCACATTGGCAAAATGGCTGAGAGACTGCATCTCTTTTGTCTATCAACAGAACAAAATGAATTTAACAACTAAAATTAAGGTGCATTCAACCAGATCAGTTGCTACTTCAGTGGCCTTCCATTCCAGAGTTTCTATGTATGACATTTGTGCAGCAGCCACATGGGCTACCCTTCATACCTTTGTCACTCATTACAAATTGGACTTAGTCTCCATGGGGAGAGCATCCTTTGGCTCAATGGTACTCAAGAATGTCCTTCCATAGGGCCTCCCTGGACATAAAGTAGCTAGGGACACTGTCCCATCCATCTTGAATGAATGAAGATTAACAACATCAGATAAAGAAGTTATGTTCTTACCATAATGTTCCATCTGTGTTGTTGATGTTCATTCATTCATGACATCCCACCCTCCTACCCCTCCGAAAGACTCCTGGAGGTTTGGATTTGGTCCTGATTACATGATGGGGCATTTTGCTCATATAAAGCCTCCGCTTTCTTTTCCTTACGGGCAAACTCGATCTGAGAAGATGAGGAGAGGGGGCACTATGGGTAACCTTATCTCGGGAGTTTTTGGTTGGCATGGGCTTGTTATATCAGCTGAGTCAGTTCCGAGGATGGAACCAAGACCCATCCGTCATGAATGAATGAAGATCAACAACACAGATGGAACATTATGGTAAGAACATAACTTCGTTTTTTGATCTTGAAGATGTGCTTTTTGTAATGCATTACACAAGGTAAAAGGAATTTTCTAACAATCATTGAAATATGGTGGTCAAGTGAGAGGGAACTATCCACCCATACTCCACGATCTCTTGATGCATTCTCATTTTGAAGTGGGGTATTGTTTATACTGTAAGCTGGAAGGAAGGATTGTTTACTGAAAGTGACAGTTGCACTTTCTGGCATTTAATTTGAGTCTGTTTTTTAGCACACTGGTTATTAACAAATGCAAGTTCATATTTGAAGTATCTGAGGGGGGGCTTGAGAATGCCATCCAATTTACAATCCTCTGCAGACTTTAACCAGGGATTCTCATTTGTGATGTGGGG